>NW_027332458.1:300000-563880 GCF_002575655.3 Aegilops tauschii subsp. strangulata | reverse complement strand
ATCTTCAATTCATCGGACACTCGTCTGTTACAAAGGGATTTCATTTTTTAAAACCAATTTGAACTCCTGACTTTTTGTTTGTTCAAAATGCACCATTCAAAGCCACATCATAATTTTTCAATCCTTTCTGACTTCATTTGTTATTTTTCATTCATTTACTAATTATTTTGAGCTATAAGACCCTAAAATTGAAAAGCATTTCAAATGAACTCTGAAAAGGTTGAAACTTGGCATGATATCATCATTTCATCCACACAGCATGTGCAGGAAAGTTGAGAGGGTTACGGCAAAAACTGGATGCACTTCGTGTACAAAACGGAGAATCTCTTTCAAAGTATCAGGATTTCATCCGGAAACTCGTTTGTTAAAAGGGATTTCATTTTTTAAAACTTATTTGAACTCCTGACTTTGTGTGTGTTCAAAATGCACCATTCAAAGCCACATCATCATTTTTCAATCCATTCTGACTTCATTTGTTATTTTTCATGCATTTACTAATTATTTTGAGCTATAAGACCCTAAAATTGAAAAGCATTTCAAATGAACTCTGAAAAGGTTGAAACTTGGCATGATATCACCATTTCATCCACACAGCATGTGCAGGAAAGTTGAGAGGGTTACGGCAAAAACTGGATGCACTTCGTGTACAAAACGGACAATCTCTTTCAAAGTATAAGGATTTCATCCGGAAACTCGTCTGTTACAAAGGGATTTCATTTTTTAAAACCTATTTGAACTCCTGACTTTTTGTGTGTTCAAAATGCACCATTCAAAGCCACATCATCATTTTTCAATCCATTCTGACTTCATTTGTTATTTTTCATGCATTTACTAATTATTTTGAGCTATAAGACCCTAAAATTGAAAAGCATTTCAAATGAACTCTGAAAAGGTTGAAACTTGGCATGATATCATCATTTCATCCACACAGCATGTGCAGGAAAGATGAGAGGGTTACGGCAAAAACTGGATGCACTTCGTCTACAAAACGGACAATCTCTTTCAAAGTATCAGGATTTCATCCGGAAACTCGTCTGTTACAAAGGGATTTCATTTTTTAAAACTTATTTGAACTCCTGACTTTTTGTGTGTTCAAAATGCACCATTCAAAGCCACATCATCATTTTTCAATCCTTTCTGACTTCATTTGTTATTTTTCATGCATTTACTAATTATTTTGAGCTATAAGACCCTAAAATTGAAAAGCATTTCAAATGAACTCTGAAAAGGTTGAAAGTTGGCATGATATCATCATTTCATCCACATAGCATGTGCAAGAAAGTTGAGAGGGTTACGGCAAAAACTGGATGCACTTCGTGTACAAAACGGACAATCTCTTTCAAAGTATTAGGATTTCATCCGGACACTCGTCTGTTACAACGGGATTTCATTTTTTAAAACCTATTTGAACTCCTGACTTTTTGTTTGTTCAAAATGCACCATTCAAAGCCACATCATCATTTTTCAATCCTTTCTGACTTCATTTGTTATTTTTCATGCATTTACTAATTATTTTGAGCTATAAGACCCTAAAATTGAAAAGCATTTCAAATGAACTCTGAAAAAGTTGAAACTTGGCATGATATCATCATTTCATCCACATAGCATGTGCACGAAAGTTGAGAGGGTTACGGCAAAAACTGGATGCACTTCGTGTACAAAACGGACAATCTCTTTCAAAGTATCAGGATTTCATCCGGAAACTCGTCTGTTACAAAGGGATTTCATTTTTTAAAACTTACTTGAACTCCTGACTTTTTGTGTGTTCAAAATGCACCATTCAAAGCCACATCATCATTTTTCAATCCTTTCTGACTTCATTTGTTATTTTTCATGCATTTACTAATTATTTTGAGCTATAAGACCCTAAAATTGAAAAGCATTTCAAATGAACTCTGAAAAGGTTGAAACTTGGCATGATATCATCATTTCATCCACATAGCATGTGCAAGAAAGTTGAGAGGGTTACGGCAAAAACTGGCTGCACTTCGTGTACAAAACGGACAATCTCTTTCAAAGTATTAGGATTTCATCCGGACACTCGTCTGTTACAAAGGGATTTCATTTTTTAAAACCTATTTGAACTCCTGACTTTTTGTGTGTTCAAAATGCACCATTCAAAGCCACATCATCATTTTTCAATCCTTTCTGACTTCATTTGTTATTTTTCATGCATTTACTAATTATTTTGAGCTATAAGACCCTAAAATTGAAAAGCATTTCAAATGAACTCTGAAAAGGTTGAAACTTGGCATGATATCATCATTTCATCCACATAGCATGTGCAGGAAAGTTGAGAGGGTTATGGCAAAAACTGGATGCACTTCGTCTACAAAACGGACAATCTCTTTCAAAGTATCAGGATTTCATCCGGAAACTCGTTTGTTACAAAGGGATTTTATTTTTTAAAACTTATTTGAACTCCTGACTTTTTGTGTGTTCAAAATGCACCATTCATAGCCACATCATCATTTTTCAATCCATTCTGACTTCATTTGTTATTTTTCATGCATTTACTAATTATTTTGAGCTATAAGACCCTAAAATTGAAAAGCATTTCAAATGAACTCTGAAAAGGTTGAAACTTGGCATGATATCATCATTTCCTCCACACAGCATGTGCAGGAAAGATGAGAGGGTTACGGCAAAAACTGGATGCACTTCGTCTACAAAACGGACAATCTCTTTCAAAGTATCAGGATTTCATCCGGAAACTCGTCTGTTACAAAGGGATTTCATTTTTTAAAACTTATTTGAACTCCTGACTTTTTGTGTGTTCAAAATGCACCATTCAAAGCCACATCATCATTTTTCAATCCTTTCTGACTTCATTTGTTATTTTTCATGCATTTACTAATTATTTTGAGCTATAAGACCCTAAAATTGAAAAGCATTTCAAATGAACTCTGAAAAGGTTGAAAGTTGGCATGATATCATCATTTCATCCACATAGCATGTGCAAGAAAGTTGAGAGGGTTACGGCAAAAACTGGATGCACTTCGTGTACAAAACGGACAATCTCTTTCAAAGTATTAGGATTTCATCCGGACACTCGTCTGTTACAAAGGGATTTCATTTTTTAAAACCAATTTGAACTCCTGACTTTTTGTTTGTTCAAAATGCACCATTCAAAGCCACATCATAATTTTTCAATCCTTTCTGACTTCATTTGTTATTTTTCATTCATTTACTAATTATTTTGAGCTATAAGACCCTAAAATTGAAAAGCATTTCAAATGAACTCTGAAAAGGTTGAAACTTGGCATGATATCATCATTTCATCCACACAGCATGTGCAGGAAAGTTGAGAGGGTTACGGCAAAAACTGGATGCACTTCGTGTACAAAACGGAGAATCTCTTTCAAAGTATCAGGATTTCATCCGGAAACTCGTTTGTTACAAAGGGATTTCATTTTTTAAAACTTATTTGAACTCCTGACTTTGTGTGTGTTCAAAATGCACCATTCAAAGCCACATCATCATTTTTCAATCCATTCTGACTTCATTTGTTATTTTTCATGCATTTACTAATTATTTTGAGCTATAAGACCCTAAAATTGAAAAGCATTTCAAATGAACTCTGAAAAGGTTGAAACTTGGCATGATATCATCATTTCATCCACACAGCATGTGCAGGAAAGTTGAGAGGGTTACGGCAAAAACTGGATGCACTTCGTGTACAAAACGGACAATCTCTTTCAAAGTATAAGGATTTCATCCGGAAACTCGTCTGTTACAAAGGGATTTCATTTTTAAAACCTATTTGAACTCCTGACTTTTTGTGTGTTCAAAATGCACCATTCAAAGCCACATCATCATTTTTCAATCCATTCTGACTTCATTTGTTATTTTTCATGCATTTACTAATTATTTTGAGCTATAAGACCCTAAAATTGAAAAGCATTTCAAATGAACTCTGAAAAGGTTGAAACTTGGCATGATATCATCATTTCATCCACACAGCATGTGCAGGAAAGATGAGAGGGTTACGGCAAAAACTGGATGCACTTCGTCTACAAAACGGACAATCTCTTTCAAAGTATCAGGATTTCATCCGGAAACTCGTCTGTTACAAAGGGATTTCATTTTTTAAAACTTATTTGAACTCCTGACTTTTTGTGTGTTCAAAATGCACCATTCAAAGCCACATCATCATTTTTCAATCCTTTCTGACTTCATTTGTTATTTTTCATGCATTTACTAATTATTTTGAGCTATAAGACCCTAAAATTGAAAAGCATTTCAAATGAACTCTGAAAAGGTTGAAAGTTGGCATGATATCATCATTTCATCCACATAGCATGTGCAAGAAAGTTGAGAGGGTTACGGCAAAAACTGGATGCACTTCGTGTACAAAACGGACAATCTCTTTCAAAGTATTAGGATTTCATCCGGACACTCGTCTGTTACAACGGGATTTCATTTTTTAAAACCTATTTGAACTCCTGACTTTTTGTTTGTTCAAAATGCACCATTCAAAGCCACATCATCATTTTTCAATCCTTTCTGACTTCATTTGTTATTTTTCATGCATTTACTAATTATTTTGAGCTATAAGACCCTAAAATTGAAAAGCATTTCAAATGAACTCTGAAAAGGTTGAAACTTGGCATGATATCATCATTTCATCCTCACAGCATGTGCAGGAAAGTTGAGAGGGTTACGGCAAAAACTGGATGCACTTCGTGTACAAAACGGACAATCTCTTTCAAAGTATCAGGATTTCATCCGGAAACTCGTCTGTTACAAAGGGATTTCATTTTTTAAAACCTATTTGAACTCCTGACTTTTAGTGTGTTCAAAATGCACCATTCAAAGCCACATCATCATTTTTCAATCCTTTCTGACTTCATTTGTTATTTTTCATGCATTTACTAATTATTTTGAGCTATAAGACCCTAAAATTCAAAAGCATTTCAAATGAACTCTGAAAAGGTTGAAACTTGGCATGATATCATCATTTCATCCACATAGCATGTGCAAGAAAGTTGAGAGGGTTACGGAAAAACTGGATGCACTTCGTGTACAAAACAAACAATCTCTTTCAAAGTATCAGGATTTCATCCGGAAACTCGTCTGTTACAAAGGGATTTCATTTTTTAAAACTTATTTGAACTCCTGACTTTTTGTGTGTTCAAAATGCACCATTCAAAGCCACATCATCATTTTTCAATCCTTTCTGACTTCATTTGTTATTTTTCATGCATTTACTAATTATTTTGAGCTATAAGACCCTAAAATTGAAAAGCATTTCAAATGAACTCTGAAAAGGTTGAAAGTTGGCATGATATCATCATTTCATCCACATAGCATGTGCAAGAAAGTTGAGAGGGTTACGGCAAAAACTGGATGCACTTCGTGTACAAAACGGACAATCTCTTTCAAAGTATTAGGATTTCATCCGGACACTCGTCTGTTACAACGGGATTTCATTTTTTAAAACCTATTTGAACTCCTAACTTTTTGTTTGTTCAAAATGCACCATTCAAAGCCACATCATCATTTTTCAATCCTTTCTGACTTCATTTGTTATTTTTCATGCATTTACTAATTATTTTGAGCTATAAGACCCTAAAATTGAAAAGCATTTCAAATGAACTCTGAAAAGGTTGAAACTTGGCATGATATCATCATTTCATCCTCACAGCATGGGCAGGAAAGTTGAGAGGGTTACGGCAAAAACTGGATGCACTTCGTGTACAAAACGGACAATCTCTTTCAAAGTATCAGGATTTCATCCGGAAACTCGTCTGTTACAAAGGGATTTCATTTTTTAAAACCTATTTGAACTCCTGACTTTTAGTGTGTTCAAAATGCACCATTCAAAGCCACATCATCATTTTTCAATCCTTTCTGACTTCATTTGTTATTTTTCATGCATTTACTAATTATTTTGAGCTATAAGACCCTAAAATTGAAAAGCATTTCAAATGAACTCTGAAAAGGTTGAAACTTGGCATGATATCATCATTTCATCCACATAGCATGTGCAAGAAAGTTGAGAGGGTTACGGCAAAAACTGGATGCACTTCGTGTACAAAACAAACAATCTCTTTCAAAGTATCAGGATTTCATCCGGAAACTCGTCTGTTACAAAGGGATTTCATTTTTTTAAACCTATTTGAACTCCTGACTTTTTGTGTGTTCAAAATGCACCATTCAAAGCCACATCATCATTTTTCAATCCTTTCTGACTTCATTTGTTATTTTTCATGCATTTACTAATTATTTTGAGCTATAAGACCCTAAAATTGAAAAGCATTTCAAATGAACTCTGAAAAGGTTGAAACTTGGCATGATATCATCATTTCATCCACACAGCATGTGCAGGAAAGTTGAGAGGGTTACGGCAAAAACTGGATGCACTTCGTGTACAAAACGGACAATCTCTTTCAAAGTATCAGGATTTCATCCGGAAACTCGTCTGTTACAAAGGGATTTCATTTTTTAAAACCTATTTGAACTCCTGACTTTTTGTGTGTTCAAAATGCACAATTCAAAGCCACATCATCATTTTTCAATCCTTTCTGACTTCATTTGTTATTTTTCATGCATTGACTAATTATTTTGAGCTATCAGACCCTAAAATTGAAAAGCATTTCAAATGAACTCTGAAAAGGTTGAAACTTGGCATGATATCATCATTTCATCCACATAGCATGTGCAAGAAAGTTGAGAGGGTTACGGCAAAAAGTGGATGCACTTCGTGTAAAAAACGGACAATCTCTTTCAAAGTATCAGGATTTCATCCGGAAACTCGTCTTTTACAAAGGGATTTCATTTTTAAAACCTATTTGAACTCCTGACTTTTTGTGTGTTCAAAATGCACCATTCAAAGCCACATCATCATTTTTCAATCCTTTCTGACTTCATTTGTTATTTTTCATGCATTTACTAATTATTTTGAGCTATAAGACCCTAAAATTGAAAAGCATTTCAAATGAACTCTGAAAAGGTTGAAACTTGGCATGATATCATCATTTCATCCACATAGCATGTGCAGGAAAGTTGAGAGGGTTACGGCAAAAACTGGATGCACTTCGTGTACAAAACGGACAATCTCTTTCAAAGTATCAGGATTTCATCCGGAAACTCGTCTGTTACAAAGGGATTTCATTTGTTAAAACTTATTTGAACTCCTGACTTTTTTTGTGTTCAAAATGCACCATTCAAAGCCACATCATCATTTTTCAATCCTTTCTGACTTCATTTGTTATTTTTCATGCATTTACTAATTATTTTTAGCTATAAGACCCTAAAATTGAAAAGCATTTGAAATGAACTCTGAAAAGGTTGAAAGTTGGCATCATATCATCATTTCATCCACATAGCATGTGCAAGAAAGTTGAGAGGGTTACGAAAATAACTGGATGCACTTCGTGTACAAAACGGACAATCTCTTTCAAAGTATCAGGATTTCATCCGGAAACTCGTCTGTTACAAAGGGATTTCATTTTTTTAAACTTACTTGGACTCCTGACTTTTTGTGTGTTCAAAATGCACCATTCAAAGCCACATCATCATTTTTCAATCCTTTCTGACTTCATTTGTTATTTTTCATGCATTTACTAATTATTTTGAGCTATAAGACCCTAAAATTGAAAAGCATTTCAAATGAACTCTGAAAAGGTTGAAACTTGGCATGATATCATCATTTCATCCACATAGCATGTGCAAGAAAGTTGAGAGGGTTACGGCAAAAACTGGATGCACTTCGTGTACAAAACGGACAATCTCTTTCAAAGTATCAGGATTTCATCCGGAAACTCGTCTGTTACAAAGGGATTTCATTTTTTAAAACTTATTTGAACTCCTGACTTTTTGTGTGTTCAAAATGCACCATTCAAAGCCACATCATCATTTTTCAATCCTTTCTGACTTCATTTGTTATTTTTTATGCATTTACTAATTATTTTTAGCTATAAGACCCTAAAATTGAAAAGCATTTCAAATGAACTCTGAAAATGTTGAAACTTGGCATGATATCATCATTTCATCCACACAGCATGTGCAGGAAAGTTGAGAGGGTTACGGCAAAAACTGTTTGCACTTCGTGTACAAAACGGACAATCTCTTTCAAAGTATCAGGATTTCATCCGGAAACTCGTCTGTTACAAAGGGATTTCATTTTTTAAAACCTATTTGAACTCCTGACTTTTTGTGTGTTCAAAACGCACCATTCAAAGCCACATCATCATTTTTCAATCCTTTCTGACTTCATTTGTTATTTTTCATGCATTTACTAATTATTTTGAGCTATAAGACCCTAAAATTGAAAAGCATTTCAAATGAACTCTGAAAAGGTTGAAACTTGGCATGATATCATCATTTCATCCACATAGCATGTGCAAGAAAGTTGAGAGGGTTAAGGCAAAAACTGGATGCACTTCGTGTACAAAACGGACAATCTCTTTCAAAGTATCAGGATTTCATCCGGAAACTCGTCTGTTACAAAGGGATTTCATTTTTTAAAACCTATTTGAACTCCTGACTTTTTGTGTGTTCAAAATGCACCATTCAAAGCCACATCATCATTTTTCAATCCTTTCTGACTTCATTTGTTATTTTTCATGCATTTACTAATTATTTTGAGCTATAAGACCCTAAAATTGAAAAGCATTTCAAATGAACTCTGAAAAGGTTGAAACTTGGCATGATATCATCATTTCATCCACATAGCATGTGCAAGAAAGTTGAGAGGGTTACGGCAAAAACTGGCTGCACTTCGTGTACAAAACGGACAATCTCTTTCAAAGTATTAGGATTTCATCCGGACACTCGTCTGTTACAAAGGGATTTCATTTTTTAAAACCTATTTGAACTCCTGACTTTTTGTGTGTTCAAAATGCACCATTCAAAGCCACATCATCATTTTTCAATCCTTTCTGACTTCATTTGTTATTTTTCATGCATTTACTAATTATTTTGAGCTATAAGACCCTAAAATTGAAAAGCATTTCAAATGAACTCTGAAAAGGTTGAAACCTGGCATGATATCATCATTTCATCCACATAGCATGTGCAAGAAAGTTGAGAGGGTTACGGCAAAAACTGGATGCACTTCGTGTACAAAACGGACAATCTCTTTCAAAGTATCAGGATTTCATCCGGAAACTCGTCTGTTACAAAGGGATTTCATTTTTTAAAACGTATTTGAACTCCTGACTTTTTGTTTGTTCAAAATGCACCATTCAAAGCCACATCATCATTTTTCAATCCTTTCTGACTTCATTTGTTATTTTTCATGCATTTACTAATTATTTTGAGCTATAAGACCCTAAAATTCAAAAGCATTTCAAATGAACTCTGAAAAGGTTGAAAGTTGGCATGATATCATCATTTCATCCACACAGCATGTGCAGGAAAGATGAGAGGGTTACGGCAAAAACTGGATGCACTTCGTCTACAAAATGGACAATCTCTTTCAAAGTATCAGGATTTCATCCGGAAACTCGTCTGTTACAAAGGGATTTCATTTTTTAAAACTTATTTGAACTCCTGACTTTTTGTGTGTTCAAAATGCACCATTCAAACCACATCATCATTTTTCAATCCTTTCTGACTTCATTTGTTATTTTTCATGCATTTACTAATTATTTTTAGCTATAAGACCCTAAATTGAAAAGCATTTCAAATGAACTCTGAAAAGGTTGAAACTTGGCATGATATCATCATTTCATCCACATAGCATGTGCAAGAAAGTTGAGAGGGTTACGGCAAAAACTGGATGCACTTCGTGTACAAAACGGACAATCTCTTTCAAAGTATCAGGATTTCATCCGGAAACTCGTTTGTTACAAAGGGATTTCATTTTTTAAAACTTATTTGAACTCCTGACTTTTTGTGTGTTCAAAATGCACCATTCAAAGCCACATCATCTTTTTTCAATCCTTTGTGACTTCATTTGTTATTTTTCATGCATTTACTAATTATTTTGACCTATAAGACCCTAAAATTGAAATGCATTTCAAATGAACTCTGAAAAGGTTGAAAGTTGGCACGATATCATCATTTCATCCACATAGCATGTGCACGAAAGTTGAGAGGGTTACGGAAAAAACTGGATGCACTTCGTGTACAAAACGGACAATCTCTTACAAAGTATCAGGATTTCATCCGGAAACTCGTCTGTTACAAAGGGATTTCATTTTTAAAACTTACTTGAACTCCTGACTTTTTGTGTGTTCAAAATGCACCATTCAAAGCCACATCATCATTTTTCAATCCTTTCTGACTTCATTTGTTATTTGTCATGCATTTACTAATTATTTTGAGCTATAAGAACCTAAAATTGAAAAGCATTTCAAATGAACTCTGAAAAGGTTGAAAGTTGGCATGATATCATCATTTCATCCACATAGCATGTGCAAGAAAGTTGAGAGGGTTACGGAAAAAACTGGATGCACTTCGTGTATAAAACGGACAATCTCTTTCAAAGTATCAGGATTTCATCCGGAAACTCGTCTGTTACAAAGGGATTTCATATTTTAAAACTTACTTGAACTCCTGACTTTTTGTGTGTTCAAAATGCACCATTCAAAGCCACATCATCATTTTTCAATCCTTTCTGACTTCATTTGTTATTTTTCATGCATTTACTAATTATTTTGAGCTATAAGAACCTAAAATTGAAAAGCATTTCAAATGAACTCTCAAAAGGTTGAAAGTTGGCATGATATCATCATTTCATCCACATAGCATGTGCAAGAAAGTTGAGAGGGTTACGGCAAAAACTGGCTGCACTTCGTGTACAAAACGGACAATCTCTTTCAAAGTATTAGGATTTCATCCGGACACTCGTCTGTTACAAAGGGATTTCATTTTTTAAAACCTATTTGAACTCCTGACTTTTTGTGTGTTCAAAATGCACCATTCAAAGCCACATCAGCATTTTTCAATCCTTTCTGACTTCATTTGTTATTTTTCATGCATTTACTAATTATTTTGAGCTATAAGACCCTAAAATTGAAAAGCATTTCAAATGAACTCTGAAAAGGTTGAAACCTGGCATGATATCATCATTTCATCCACATAGCATGTGCAAGAAAGTTGAGAGGGTTACGGCAAAAACTGGATGCACTTCGTGTACAAAACGGACAATCTCTTTCAAAGTATCAGGATTTCATCCGGAAACTCGTCTGTTACAAAGGGATTTCATTTTTTAAAACTTACTTGAACTCCTGACTTTTTGTGTGTTCAAAATGCACCATTCAAAGCCACATCATCATTTTTCAATCCTTTCTAACTTCATTTGTTATTTTTCATGCATTTACTAATTATTTTTAGCTATAAGACCCTAAAATTGAAAAACATTTCAAATGAACTCTGAAAAGGTTGAAAGTTGGCATGATATCATCATTTCATCCATATAGCATGTGCACGAAAGTTGAGAGGGTTACGGCAAAAACTGGATGCACTTCGTGTACAAAACGGACAATCTCTTTCAAAGTATCAGGATTTCATCCGGACACTCGTCTGTTACAAACGGATTTCATTTTTTAAAACCTATTTGAACTCCTGAATTTTTGTGTGTTCAAAATGCACCATTCAAAGACACATCATCATTTTTCAATCCTTTGTGACTTCATTTGTTATTTTTCATGCATTTACTAATTATTTTGAGCTATAAGAACCTAAAATTGAAAAGCATTTCAAATGAACTCTGAAAAGGTTGAAACTTGGCATGATATCATCATTTCATCCACATAGCATGTGCAAGAAAGTTGAGAGGGTTACGGCAAAAACTGGATGCACTTCGTGTACAAAACGGACAATCTCTTTCAAAGTATCAGGATTTCATCCGGAAACTCGTCTGTTACAAAGGGATTTCATTTTTTAAAACTTACTTGAACTCCTGACTTTTTGTGTGTTCAAAATGCACCATTCAAAGCCACATCATCATTTTTCAATCCTTTCTGACTTCATTTGTTATTTTTCATGCATTTACTAATTATTTTGAGCTATAAGAACCTAAAATTGAAAAGCATTTCAAATGAACTCTGAAAAGGTTGAAACTTGGCATGATATCATCATTTCATCCACATAGCATGTGCCAGAAAGTTGAGAGGGTTACGGCAAAAACTGGATGCACTTCGTGTACAAAACGGACAATCTCTTTTAAAGTATTAGGATTTCATCTGGACACTCGTCTGTTACAAACGGATTTCATTTTTTAAAACCTATTTGAACTCCTAACTTTTTGTGTGTGCAAAATGCACCATTCAAAGCCACATCATCATTTTTCAATCCTTTCTGACTTCATTTGTTATTTTTCATGCATTTACTAATTATTTTGAGCTATAAGACCCTAAAATTGAAAAGTATTTCAAATGAACTCTGAAAAGGTTGAAACTTGGCATGATATCATCATTTCATCCACATAGCATGTGCAAGAAAGTTGAGAGGGTTACGGCAAAAACTGGATGCACTTCGTGTACAAAACGGACAATCTCTTTCAAAGTATCAGGATTTCATCCGGAAACTCGTCTGTTACAAAGGGATTTCATTTTTTAAAACTTACTTGAACTCCTGACTTTTTGTGTGTTCAAAATGCACCATTCAAAGCCACATCATCATTTTTCAATCCTTTCTGACTTCATTTGTTATTTTTCATGCATTTACTAATTATTTTGAGCTATAAGAACCTAAAATTGAAAAGCATTTCAAATGAACTCTGAAAAGGTTGAAACTTGGCATGATATCATCATTTCATCCACATAGCATGTGCAAGAAAGTTGAGAGGGTTACGGCAAAAACTGGATGCACTTCGTTTACAAAACGGACAATCTCTTTCAAAGTATTAGGATTTCATCCGGACACTCGTCTGTTACAAACGGATTTCATTTTTTAAAACCTATTTGAACACCTAACTTTTTGTGTGTTCAAAATGCACCATTCAAAGCCACATTATCATTTTTCAATCCTTTCTGACTTCATTTGTTATTTTTCATGCATTTACTAATTATTTTGAGCTATAAGACCCTAAAATTGAAAAGCATTTCAAATGAACTCTGAAAAGGTTGAAACTTGGCATGATATCATCATTTCATCCACATAGCATGTGCAAGAAAGTTGAGAGGGTTACGGCAAAAACTGGATGCACTTCGTGTACAAAACGGACAATCTCTTTCAAAGTATCAGGATTTCATCCGGAAACTCGTCTGTTACAAAGGGATTTCATTTTTTAAAACTTACTTGAACTCCTGACTTTTTGTGTGTTCAAAATGCACCATTCAAAGCCACATCATCATTTTTCAATCCTTTCTGACTTCATTTGTTATTTTTCATGCATTTACTAATTATTTTTAGCTATAAGACCCTAAAATTGAAAAGCATTTCAAATGAACTCTGAAAAGGTTGAAAGTTGGCATGATATCATCATTTCATCCATATAGCATGTGCACGAAAGTTGAGAGGGTTACGGCAAAAACTGGATGCACTTCGTGTACAAAAGGGACAATCTCTTTCAAAGTATTAGGATTTCATCCGGAAACTCGTCTGTTACAAAGGGATTTCATTTTTTTAAACCTATTTGAACTCCTGACTTTTTGTGTGTTCAAAATGCACCATTCAAAGACACATCATCATTTTTCAATCCTTTCTGACTTCATTTGTTATTTTTCATGCATTTACTAATTATTTTTAGCTATAAGACCCTAAAATTGAAAAGCATTTGAAATGAACTCTGAAAAGGTTGAAACTTGGCATGATATCATCATTTCATCCACATAGCATGTGCAAGAAAGTTGAGAGCGTTACGGAAAAAACTCGATGCACTTTGTGTACAAAACGAACAATCTCTTTCAAAGTATCAGGATTTCATCCGGAAACTCGTCTGTTACAAAGGGATTTCATTTTTTAAAACCTATTTGAACTCCTGACTTTTTGTGTGTTCAAAATGCACCATTCAAAGACACATCATCATTTTTCAATCCTTTCTGACTTCATTTGTTATTTTTCATGCATTTACTAATTATTTTTAGCTATAAGACCCTAAAATTGAAAAGCATTTGAAATGAACTCTGAAAAGGTTGAAACTTGGCATGATATCATCATTTCATCCACATAGCATGTGCAAGAAAGTTGAGAGCGTTACGGAAAAAACTGGATGCACTTCGTGTACAAAACGGACAATCTCTTTCAAAGTATCAGGATTTCATCCGGAAACTCGTCTGTTACAAAGGGATTTCATTTTTTAAAACTTACTTGAACTCCTGACTTTTTGTGTGTTCAAAATGCACCATTCAAAGCCACATCATCATTTTTCAATCCTTTCTGACTTCATTTGTTATTTTTCATGCATTTACTAATTATTTTGAGCTATAAGACCCTAAAATTGAAAAGCATTTCAAATGAACTCTGAAAAGGTTGAAACTTGGCATGATATCATCATTTCATCCACATAGCATGTGCAAGAAAGTTGAGAGGGTTACGGCAAAAACTGGATGCACTTCGTGTACAAAACGGACAATCTCTTTCAAAGTATCAGGATTTCATCCGGAAACTCGTTTGTTACAAAGGGATTTCATTTTTTAAAACTTATTTGAACTCTTGACTTTTTGTGTGTTCAAAATGCACCATTCAAAGCCACATCATTATTTTTCAATCCTTTGTGACTTCATTTGGTTATTTTTCATGCATTTACTAATTATTTTGAGCTATAAGACCCTAAAATTGAAATGCATTTCAAATGAACTCTGAAAAGGTTGAAAGTTGGCACGATATCATAATTTCATCCACATAGCATGTGCAAGAAAGTTGAGAGGGTTACGGCAAAAACTGGATGCACTTCGTGTACAAAACGGACAATCTCTTTAAAAGTATCAGGATTTCATCCGGAAACTCGTCTGTTACAAAGGGATTTCATTTTTTAAAACCTATTTGAACTCCTGACTTTTTGTGTGTTCAAAATGCACAATTCAAAGCCACATCATCATTTTTCAATCCTTTCTGACTTCATTTGTTATTTTTCATGCATTTACTAATTATTTTTAGCTATAAGACCCTAAAATTGAAAAGCATTTGAAATGAACTCTGAAAAGGTTGAAAGTTGGCATCATATCATCATTTCATCCACATAGCATGTGCAGGAAAGATGAGAGGGTTAAGGCAAAAACTGGATGCACTTCGTGTACAAAACGGACAATCTCTTTCAAAGTAGCAGGATTTCATCCGGAAACTCGTCTGTTACAAAGGGATTTCATTTTTTAAAACATACTTGGACTCTTGACTTTTTGTGTGTTCAAAATGCACCATTCAAAGGCACATCATCATTTTTCAATCTTTTCTGACTTCATTTGTTATTTTTCATGCATTTACTAATTATTTTGAGCTATAAGAACCTAAAATTGAAAAGCATTTCAAATGAACTCTGAAAAGGTTGAAACTTGGCATGATATCATCATTTCATCCACATAGCATGTGCAAGAAAGTTGAGAGGGTTACGGCAAAAACTGGATGCACTTCGTGTACAAAACGGACAATCTCTTTCAAAGTATTAGGATTTCATCCGGACACTCGTCTGTTACAAACGGATTTCATTTTTTTAAACCTATTTGAACTCCTAACTTTTTGTGTGTTCAAAATGCACCATTCAAAGCCACATCATCATTTTTCAATCCTTTCTGACTTCATTTGTTATTTTTCATGCATTTACTAATTATTTTTAGCTATAAGACCCTAAAAATGAAAAGCATTTGAAATGAACTCTGAAAAGGTTGAAACTTGGCATGATATCATCATTTCATCCACATAGCATGTGCAAGAAAGTTGAGAGGGTTACGGCAAAAACTGGATGCACTTCGTGTACAAAACGGACAATCTCTTTCAAAGTATCAGGATTTCATTCGGAAACTCGTCTGTTACAAAGGGATTTCATTTTTTAAAACTTATTTGAACTCCTGACTTTTTGTGTGTTCAAAATGCACCATTCAAAGCCACATCATCATTTTTCAATCCTTTCTGACTTCATTTGTTATTTTTTATGCATTTACTAATTATTTTTAGCTATAAGACCCTAAAATTGAAAAGCATTTCAAATGAACTCTGAAAAGGTTGAAACTTGGCATGATATCATCATTTCATCCACATAGCATGTGCAAGAAAGGCGAGAGGGTTACGGCAAAAACTGGATGCACTTCGTGTACAAAACGGACAATCTCTTTCAAAGTATCAGGATTTCATCCGGAAACTCGTTTGTTACAAAGGGATTTCATTTTTTAAAACTTATTTGAACTCCTGACTTTTTGTGTGTTCAAAATGCACCATTCAAAGCCACATCATTATTTTTCAATCCTTTGTGACTTCATTTGTTATTTTTCATGCATTTACTAATTATTTTGACCTATAAGACCCTAAAATTGAAATGCATTTCAAATGAACTCTGAAAAGGTTGAAAGTTGGCACGATATCATCATTTCATCCACATAGCATGTGCAAGAAAGTTGAGAGGGTTACAGTAAAAACTGGATGCACTTCGTGTACAAAACGGACAATCTCTTTCAAAGTATCAGGATTTCATCCGGAAACTCGTCTGTTACAAAGGGATTTCATTTTTTAAAACTTACTTGAACTCCTGACTTTTTGTGTGTTCAAAATGCACCATTCAAAGCCACATCATCATTTTTCAATCCTTTGTGACTTCATTTGTTATTTTTCATGCATTTACTAATTATTTTGAGCTATAAGAACCTAAAATTGAAAAGCATTTCAAATGAACTCTGAAAAGGTTGAAACTTGGCATGATATCATCATTTCATCCACATAGCATGTGCTAGAAAGTTGAGAGGGTTACGGCAAAAACTGGATGCACTTCATGTACAAAACGGACAATCTCTTTCAAAGTATCAGGATTTCATCCGGAAACTCGTCTGTTACAAAGGGATTTCATTTTTTAAAACTTACTTGAACTCCTGACTTTTTTTGTGTTCAAAATGCACCATTCAAAGCCACATCATCATTTTTCAATCCTTTCTGACTTCATTTGTTATTTTTCATGCATTTACTAATTATTTTGAGCTATAAGAACCTAAAATTGAAAAGCATTTCAAATGAACTCTGAAAAGGTTGAAACTTGGCATGATATCATCATTTCATCCACATAGCATGTGCAAGAAAGTTGAGAGGGTTACGGAAAAAACTGGATGCACTTCGTGTACAAAACGGACAATCTCTTTCAAAGTATCAGGATTTCATCCGGAAACTCGTCTGTTACAAAGGGATTTCATTTTTTAAAACTTACTTGAACTCCTGACTTTTTGTGTGTTCAAAATGCACCATTCAAAGCCACATCATCATTTTTCAATCCTTTCTGACTTCATTTGTTATTTTTCATGCATTTACTAATTATTTTGAGCTATAAGAACCTAAAATTGAAAAGCAGTTCAAATGAACTCTGAAAAGGTTGAAAGATGGCATGATATCATCATTTCAGCCACATAGCATGTGCAAGAAAGTTGAGAGGGTTACGGCAAAAACTGGATGCACTTCGTGTACAAAACGGACAATCTCTTTCAAAGTATTAGGATTTCATCCGGACACTCGTCTGTTACAAACGGATTTCATTTTTTAAAACTTACTTGCACTCCTGACTTTTTGTGTGTTCAAAATGCACCATTCAAAGCCACATCATCATTTTTGAATCCTTTCTGACTTCATTTGTTATTTTTCATGCATTTACTAATTATTTTTAGCTATAAGACCCTAAAATTGAAAAGCATTTGAAATGAACTCTGAAAAGGTTGAAACTTGGCATGATATCATCATTTCATCCACATAGCATGTTCAAGAAAGTTGAGAGGGTTACGGAAAAAACTGGATGCACTTCGTGTACAAAACGGACAATCTCTTTCAAAGTATCAGGATTTCATCCGGAAACTCGTCTGTTACAAAGGGATTTCATTTTTTAAAACTTACTTGAACTCCTGACTTTTTGTGTGTTCAAAATGCACCATTCAAAGCCACATCATCATTTTTCAATCCTTTCTGACTTCATTTGTTATTTTTCATGCATTTACTAATTATTTTGAGCTATAAGAACCTAAAATTGAAAAGCATTTCAAATGAACTCTGAAAAGGTTGAAAGTTGGCATGATATCATCATTTCATCCACATAGCATGTGCAAGAAAGTTGAGAGGGTTACGACAAAAACTGGATGCACTTCGTGTACAAAACGGACAATCTCTTTCAAAGTATTAGGATTTCATCCGGACACTCGTCTGTTACAAACGGATTTCATTTTTTAAAACTTATTTGAACTCCTGACTTTTTGCGTGTTCAAAATGCACCATTCAAAGCCACATCATCATTTTTCAATCCTTTCTGACTTCATTTGTTATTTATTATGCATTTACTAATTATTTTGAGCTATAAGACCCTAAAATTGAAAAGCATTTTAAATGAACTCTGAAAAGGTTGAAACTTGGCATGATATCATCATTTCATCCACATAGCATGTGCAAGAAAGTTGAGAGGGTTACGGCAAAAACTGGATGCACTTCGTGTACAAAACGGACAATCTCTTTCAAAGTATCAGGATTTCATCCGGAAACTCGTCTGTTACAAAGGGATTTCATTTTTTAAAACTTATTTGAACTCCTGACTTTTTGTGTGTTCAAAATGCACCATTCAAAGCCACATCATCATTTTTCAATCCTTTGTGACTTCATTTGTTATTTTTCATGCATTTACTAATTATTTTGAGCTATAAGACCCTAAAATTCAAAAGCATTTCAAATGAACTCTGAAAAGGTTGAAACTTGGCATGATATCATCATTTCATCCACACAGCATGTGCAGGAAAGACGAGAGGGTTACGGAAAAAACTGGATGCACTTCGTGTACAAAACGGACAATCTCTTTCAAAGTATCAGGATTTCATCCGAAAACTCGTCTGTTACAAAGGGATTTCATTTTTTAAAACTTACTTGAACTCCTGACTTTTTGTGTGTTCAAATGCACCATTCAAAGCCACATCATCATTTTTCAATCCTTTCTGACTTCATTTGTTATTTTTCATGCATTTACTAATTATTTTGAGCTATAAGAACCTAAAATTGAATAGCATTTCAAATGAACTCTGAAAAGGTTGAAAGTTGGCATGATATCATCATTTCATCCACATAGCATGTGCAAGAAAGTTGAGAGGGTTACGGCAAAAACAAGATGCACTTCGTGTACAAAACGGACAATCTCTTTCAAAGTATTAGGATTTCATCCGGACACTCGTCTGTTACAAAGGGATTTCATTTTTTAAAACCTATTTGAACTCCTGACTTTTTGTTTGTTCAAAATGCACCATTCAAAGCCACATCATCATTTTTCAATCCTTTCTGACTTCATTTGTTATTTTTCATGCATTTACTAATTATTTTGAGCTATAAGACCCTAAAATTGAAAAGCATTTCAAATGAACTCTGAAAAGGTTGAAACTTGGCATGATATCATCATTTCATCCACATAGCATGTGCAGGAAAGTTGAGAGGGTTACGGCAAAAACTGGATGCACTTCGTGTACAAAACGGACAATCTCTTTCAAAGTATCAGGATTTCATCCGGAAACTCGTTTGTTACAAAGGGATTTCATTTTTGAAAACTTATTTGAACTCCTGACTTTTTGTGTGTTCAAAATGCACCATTCAAAGCCACATCATCATTTTTCAATCCATTCTGACTTCATTTGTTATTTTTCATGCATTTACTAATTATTTTGAGCTATAAGACCCTAAAATTGAAAAGCATTTCAAATGAACTCTGAAAAGGTTGAAACTTGGCATGATATCATCATTTCATCCACATAGCATGTGCAGGAAAGTTGAGAGGGTTACGGCAAAAACTGGATGCACTTCGTGTACAAAACGGACAATCTCTTTCAAAGTATCAGGATTTCATCCGGAAACTCGTCTGTTACAAAGGGATTTCATTTTTTAAAACCTATTTGAACTCCCGACTTTTTGTGTGTTCAAAATGCACCATTCAAAGCCACATCATCATTTTTCAATCCTTTCTGACTTCATTTGTTATTTTTCATGCATTTACTAATTATTTTGAGCTATAAGACCCTAAAATTGAAAAGCATTTCAAATGAACTCTGAAAAGGTTGAAACTTGGCATGATATCATCATTTCATCCACATAGCATGTGCAAGAAAGTTGAGAGGGTTGCGGAAAAAACTGGATGCACTTCGTGTACAAAACGGACAATCTCTTTCAAAGTATCAGGATTTCATCCGGAAACTCGTCTGTTACAAAGGGATTTCATTTTTTAAAACTTATTTGAACTCCTGACTTTTTGCGTGTTCCAAAGCCACATCATCATTTTTCAATCCTTTCTGACTTCATTTTTTATTTTTTATGCATTTACTAATTATTTTGAGCTATAAGACCCTAAAATTGAAAAGCATTTTAAATGAACTCTGAAAAGGTTGAAACTTGGCATGATATCATCATTTCATCCACATAGCATGTGCAAGAAAGTTGAGAGGGTTACGACAAAAACTGGATGCACTTCGTGTACAAAACGGACAATCTCTTTCAAAGTATCAGGATTTCATCCGGAAACTCGTCTGTTACAAAGGGATTTCATTTTTTAAAACTTATTTGAACTCCTGACTTTTTGTGTGTTCAAAATGCACCATTCAAAGCCACATCATCATTTTTCAATCCTTTGTGACTTCATTTGTTATTTTTCATGCATTTACTAATTATTTTGACCTATAAGACCCTAAAATTGAAATGCGTTTCAAATGAACTCTGAAAAGGTTGAAAGTTGGCACGATATCATCATTTCATCCACATAGCATGTGCAAGAAAGTTGAGAGGGTTACGGCAAAAACTGGATGCACTTCGTGTACAAAACGGACAATCTCTTTCAAAGTATTAGGATTTCATCCGGACACTCGTCTGTTACAAACGGATTTCATTTTTTAAAACCTATTTGAACTCCTGACTTTTTGTGTGTTCAAAATGCACCATTCAAAGACACATCATCATTTTTCAATCCTTTCTGACTTCATTTGTTATTTTTCATGCATTTACTAATTATTTTTAGCTATAAGACCCTAAAATTGAAAAGCATTTGAAATGAACTCTGAAAAGGTTGAAACTTGGCATGATATCATCATTTCATCCACATAGCATGTGCAAGAAAGTTGAGAGCGTTACGGAAAAAACTAGATGCACTTCGTGTACAAAACGGACAATCTCTTTCAAAGTATCAGGATTTCATCCGGAAACTCGTCTGTTACAAAGGGATTTCATTTTTTAAAACTTACTTGAACTCCTGACTTTTTGTGTGTTCAAAATGCACCATTCAAAGCCACATCATCATTTTTCAATCCTTTCTGACTTCATTTGTTATTTTTCATGCATTTACTAATTATTTTGAGCTATAAGAACCTAAAATTGAAAAGCATTTCAAATGAACTCTGAAAAGGTTGAAAGTTGGCATGATATCATCATTTCATCCACATAGCATGTGCAAGAAAGTTGAAAGGGTTACGGCAAAAACTGGATGCACTTCGTGTACAAAACGGACAATCTCTTTCAAAGTATTAGGATTTCATCCGGACACTCGTCTGTTACAAACGGATTTCATTTTTTAAAACCTATTTGAACTCCTAACTTTTTGTGTGTTCAAAATGCACCATTCAAAGCCACATCATCATTTTTCAATCCTTTCTGACTTCATTTGTTATTTTTCATGCATTTACTAATTATTTTGAGCTATAAGACCCTAAAATTGAAAAGCATTTCAAATGAACTCTGAAAAGGTTGAAACTTGGCACGATATCATCATTTCATCCACATAGCATGTGCAAGAAAGTTGAGAGGGTTACGGCAAAAACTGGATGCACTTCGTGTACAAAACGGACAATCTCTTTCAAAGTATAAGGATTTCATCCAGAAACTCGTCTGTTACAAAGGGATTTCATTTTTTAAAACTTACTTGAACTCCTGACTTTTTGTGTGTTCAAAATGCACCATTCAAAGCCACATCATCATTTTTCAATCCTTTCTGACTTCATTTGTTATTTTTCATGCATTTACTAATTATTTTTAGCAATAAGACCCTAAAATTGAAAAGCATTTCAAATGAACTCTGAAAAGGTTGAAAGTTGGCATGATATCATCATTTCATCCATATAGCATGTGCACGAAAGTTGAGAGGGTTACGGCAAAAACTGGATGCACTTCGTGTACAAAACGGACAATCTCTTTCAAAGTATCAGGATTTCATCCGGACACTCGTCTGTTACAAACGGATTTCATTTTTTAAAACCTATTTGAACTCCTAACTTTTTGTGTGTTCAAATGCACCATTCAAAGACACATCATCATTTTTCAATCCTTTGTGACTTCATTTGTTATTTTTCATGCATTTACTAATTATTTTGACCTATAAGACCCTAAAATTGAAATGCATTTCAAATGAACTCTGAAAAGGTTGAAAGTTGGCACGATATCATCATTTCATCCACATAGCATGTGCAAGAAAGTTGAGAGGGTTACGGCAAAAACTGGATGCACTTCGTGTACAAAACGGACAATCTCTTTCAAAGTATCAGGATTTCATCCGGAAACTCGTCTGTTACAAAGGGATTTCATTTTTTAAAACTTACTTGAACTCCTGACTTTTTGTGTGTTCAAAATGCACCATTCAAAGCCACATCATCATTTTTCAATCCTTTCTGACTTCATTTGTTATTTTTCATGCATTTACTAATTATTTTGAGCTATAAGAACCTAAAATTGAAAAGCATTTCAAATGAACTCTGAAAAGGTTGAAAGTTGGCATGATATCATCATTTCATCCACATAGCATGTGCAAGAAAGTTGAGAGGGTTACGGCAAAAACTGGATGCACTTCGTGTACAAAACGGACAATCTCTTTCAAAGTATTAGGATTTCATCCGGACACTCGTCTGTTACAAACGGATTTCATTTTTTAAAACCTATTTGAACTCCTAACTTTTTGTGTGTTCAAAATGCACCATTCAAAGCCACATCATCATTTTTCAATCCTTTCTGACTTCATTTGTTATTTTTCATGCATTTACTAATTATTTTTAGCTATAAGACCCTAAAATTGAAAAGCATTTCAAATGAACTCTGAAAAGGTTGAAACTTGGCATGATATCATCATTTCATCCACATAGCATGTGCAAGAAAGTTGAGAGGGTTACGGCAAAAACTGGATGCACTTCGTGTACAAAACGGACAATCTCTTTCAAAGTATAAGGATTTCATCCGGAAACTCGTCTGTTACAAAGGGATTTCATTTTTTAAAACCTATTTGAACTCCTGACTTTTTGTGTGTTCAAAATGCACCATTCAAAGCCACATCATCATTTTTCAATCCTTTGTGACTTCATTTGTTATTTTTCATGCATTTACTAATTATTTTTAGCTATAAGACCCTAAAATTGAAAAGCATTTCAAATGAACTCTGAAAAGGTTGAAAGTTGGCATGATATCATCATTTCATCCATATAGCATGTGCAAGAAAGTTGAGAGGGTTACGGCAAAAACTGGATGCACTTCGTGTACAAAACGGACAATCTCTTTCAAAGTATCAGGATTTCATCCGGACACTCGTTTGTTACAAAGGGATTTCATTTTTTAAAACTTATTTGAACTCCTGACTTTTTGTGTGTTCAAAATGCACCATTCAAAGCGACATCATCATTTTTCAATCCTTTGTGACTTCATTTGTTATTTTTCATGCATTTACTAATTATTTTGACCTATAAGACCCTAAAATTGAAATGCATTTCAAATGAACTCTGAAAAGGTTGAAAGTTGGCACGATATCATCATTTCATCCACATAGCATGTGCAAGAAAGTTGAGAGGGTTACGGCAAAAACTGGATGCACTTCGTGTACAAAACGGACAATCTCTTTCAAAGTATCAGGATTTCATCCGGAAACTCGTCTGTTACAAAGGGATTTCATTTTTTAAAACTTACTTGAACTCCTGACTTTTTGTGTGTTCAAAATGCACCATTCAAAGCCACATCATCATTTTTCAATCCTTTCTGACTTCATTTGTTATTTTTCATGCATTTACTAATTATTTTGAGCTATAAGACCATAAAATTGAAAAGCATTTCAAATGAACTCTGAAAAGGTTGAAAGTTGGCATGATATCATCATTTCATCCACATAGCATGTGCAAGAAAGTTGAGAGGGTTACGGCAAAAACAGGATGCACTTCGTGTACAAAACGGACAATCTCTTTCAAAGTATTAGGATTTCATCCGGACACTCGTCTGTTACAAACGGATTTCATTTTTTAAAACCTATTTGAACTCCTGACTTTTTGTGTGTTCAAAATGCACCATTCAAAGCCACATCATCATTTTTCAATCCTTTCTGACTTCATTTGTTATTTTTCATGCATTTACTAATTATTTTTAGCTATAAGACCCTAAAATTGAAAAGCATTTCAAATGAACTCTGAAAAGGTTGAAAGTTGGCATGATATCATCATTTCATCCACATAGCATGTGCAAGAAAGTTGAGAGGGTTACGGAAAAAACTGGATACACTTCGTGTACAAAACGGACAATCTCTTTCAAAGTATCAGGATTTCATCCGGAAACTCGTCTGTTACAAAGGGATTTCATTTTTTAAAACTTACTTGAACTCCTGACTTTTTGTGTGTTCAAAATGCACCATTCAAAGCCACATCATCATTTTTCAATCCTTTCTGACTTCATTTGTTATTTTTCATGCATTTACTAATTATTTTGAGCTATAAGAACCAAAAATTGAAAAGCATTTCAAATGAACTCTGAAAAGGTTGAAACTTGGCATGATATCATCATTTCATCCACATAGCATGTGCAAGAAAGTTGAGAGGGTTACGGCAAAAACTGGATGCACTTCGTGTACAAAACGGACAATCTCTTTCAAAGTATCAGGATTTCATCCGGAAACTCGTCTGTTACAAAGGGATTTCATTTTTTAAAACTTACTTGAACTCCTGACTTTTTGTGTGTTCAAAATGCACCATTCAAAGCCACATCATCATTTTTCAATCCTTTCTGACTTCATTTGTTATTTTTCATGCATTTACTAATTATTTTGAGCTATAAGAACCTAAAATTGAAAAGCATTTCAAATGAACTCTGAAAAGGTTGAAACTTGGCATGATATCATCATTTCATCCACATAGCATGTGCAAGAAAGTTGAGAGGGTTACGGCAAAAACTGGATGCACTTCGTGTACAAAACGGACAATCTCTTTCAAAGTATTAGGATTTCATCCGGACACTCGTCTGTTACAAACGGATTTCATTTTTTAAAACCTATTTGAACTCCTAACTTTTTGTGTGTTCAAAATGCACCATTCAAAGCCACATCATCATTTTTCAATCCTTTCTGACTTCATTTGTTATTTTTCATGCATTTACTAATTATTTTGAGCTATAAGAACCTAAAATTGAAAAGCATTTCAAATGAACTCTGAAAAGGTTGAAACTTGGCATGATATCATCATTTCATCCGCATAGCATGTGCAAGAAAGTTGAGAGGGTTACGGCAAAAACTGGATGCACTTCGTGTACAAAACGGACAATCTCTTTCAAAGTATCAGGATTTCATCCGGAAACTCGTCTGTTACAAAGGGATTACATTTTTTAAAACTTACTTGAACTCCTGACTTTTTGTGTGTTCAAAATGCACCATTCAAAGCCACATCATCATTTTTCAATCCTTTCTGACTTCATTTGTTATTTTTCATGCATTTACTAATTATTTTGAGCTATAAGAACCAAAAATTGAAAAGCATTTCAAATGAACTCTGAAAAGGTTGAAACTTGGCATGATATCATCATTTCATCCACATAGCATGTGCAAGAAAGTTGAGAGGGTTACGGCAAAAACTGGATGCACTTCGTGTACAAAACGGACAATCTCTTTCAAAGTATTAGGATTTCATCCGGACACTCGTCTGTTACAAACGGATTTCATTTTTTAAAACCTATTTGAACTCCTGACTTTTTGTGTGTTCAAAATGCACCATTCAAAGCCACATCATCATTTTTCAATCCTTTCTGACTTCATTTGTTATTTTTCATGCATTTACTAATTATTTTTAGCTATAAGACCCTAAAATTGAAAAGCATTTCAAATGAACTCTGAAAAGGTTGAAAGTTGGCATGATATCATCATTTCATCCACATAGCATGTGCAAGAAAGTTGAGAGGGTTACGGAAAAAACTGGATACACTTCGTGTACAAAACGGACAATCTCTTTCAAAGTATCAGGATTTCATCCGGAAACTCGTCTGTTACAAAGGGATTTCATTTTTTAAAACTTACTTGAACTCCTGACTTTTTGTGTGTTCAAAATGCACCATTCAAAGCCACATCATCATTTTTCAATCCTTTCTGACTTCATTTGTTATTTTTCATGCATTTACTAATTATTTTGAGCTATAAGAACCAAAAATTGAAAAGCATTTCAAATGAACTCTGAAAAGGTTGAAACTTGGCATGATATCATCATTTCATCCACATAGCATGTGCAAGAAAGTTGAGAGGGTTACGGCAAAAACTGGATGCACTTCGTGTACAAAACGGACAATCTCTTTCAAAGTATCAGGATTTCATCCGGAAACTCGTCTGTTACAAAGGGATTTCATTTTTTAAAACTTACTTGAACTCCTGACTTTTTGTGTGTTCAAAATGCACCATTCAAAGCCACATCATCATTTTTCAATCCTTTCTGACTTCATTTGTTATTTTTCATGCATTTACTAATTATTTTGAGCTATAAGAACCTAAAATTGAAAAGCATTTCAAATGAACTCTGAAAAGGTTGAAACTTGGCATGATATCATCATTTCATCCACATAGCATGTGCAAGAAAGTTGAGAGGGTTACGGCAAAAACTGGATGCACTTCGTGTACAAAACGGACAATCTCTTTCAAAGTATTAGGATTTCATCCGGACACTCGTCTGTTACAAACGGATTTCATTTTTTAAAACCTATTTGAACTCCTAACTTTTTGTGTGTTCAAAATGCACCATTCAAAGCCACATCATCATTTTTCAATCCTTTCTGACTTCATTTGTTATTTTTCATGCATTTACTAATTATTTTGAGCTATAAGAACCTAAAATTGAAAAGCATTTCAAATGAACTCTGAAAAGGTTGAAACTTGGCATGATATCATCATTTCATCCACATAGCATGTGCAAGAAAGTTGAGAGGGTTACGGCAAAAACTGGATGCACTTCGTGTACAAAACGGACAATCTCTTTCAAAGTATCAGGATTTCATCCGGAAACTCGTCTGTTACAAAGGGATTTCATTTTTTAAAACTTACTTGAACTCCTGACTTTTTGTGTGTTCAAAATGCACCATTCAAAGCCACATCATCATTTTTCAATCCTTTCTGACTTCATTTGTTATTTTTCATGCATTTACTAATTATTTTGAGCTATAAGAACCAAAAATTGAAAAGCATTTCAAATGAACTCTGAAAAGGTTGAAACTTGGCATGATATCATCATTTCATCCACATAGCATGTGCAAGAAAGTTGAGAGGGTTACGGCAAAAACTGGATGCACTTCGTGTACAAAACGGACAATCTCTTTCAAAGTATCAGGATTTCATCCGGAAACTCGTCTGTTACAAAGGGATTTCATTTTTTAAAACTTACTTGAACTCCTGACTTTTTGTGTGTTCAAAATGCACCATTCAAAGCCACATCATCATTTTTCAATCCTTTCTGACTTCATTTGTTATTTTTCATGCATTTACTAATTATTTTGAGCTATAAGAACCTAAAATTGAAAAGCATTTCAAATGAACTCTGAAAAGGTTGAAACTTGGCATGATATCATCATTTCATCCACATAGCATGTGCAAGAAAGTTGAGAGGGTTACGGCAAAAACTGGATGCACTTCGTGTACAAAACGGACAATCTCTTTCAAAGTATTAGGATTTCATCCGGACACTCGTCTGTTACAAACGGATTTCATTTTTTAAAACCTATTTGAACTCCTGACTTTTTGTGTGTTCAAAATGCACCATTCAAAGCCACATCATCATTTTTCAATCCTTTCTGACTTCATTTGTTATTTTTCATGCATTTACTAATTATTTTGAGCTATAAGAACCTAAAATTGAAAAGCATTTCAAATGAACTCTGAAAAGGTTGAAACTTGGCATGATATCATCATTTCATCCACATAGCATGTGCAAGAAAGTTGAGAGGGTTACGGCAAAAACTGGATGCACTTCGTGTACAAAACGGACAATCTCTTTCAAAGTATTAGGATTTCATCCGGACACTCGTCTGTTACAAACGGATTTCATTTTTTAAAACCTATTTGAACTCCTGACTTTTTGTGTGTTCAAAATGCACCATTCAAAGCCACATCATCATTTTTCAATCCTTTCTGACTTCATTTGTTATTTTTCATGCATTTACTAATTATTTTTAGCTATAAGACCCTAGAATTGAAAAGCATTTCAAATGAACTCTGAAAAGGTTGAAAGTTGGCATGATATCATCATTTCATCCACATAGCATGTGCAAGAAAGTTGAGAGGGTTACGGACAAAACTGGATACACTTCGTGTACAAAACGGACAATCTCTTTCAAAGTATCAGGATTTCATCCGGAAACTCGTCTGTTACAAAGGGATTTCATTTTTTAAAACTTACTTGAACTCCTGAATTTTTGTGTGTTCAAAATGCACCATTCAAAGCCACATCATCATTTTTCAATCCTTTCTGACTTCATTTGTTATTTTTCATGCATTTACTAATTATTTTGATCTATAAGAACCTAAAATTGAAAAGCATTTCAAATGAACTCTGAAAAGGTTGAAACTTGGCATGATATCATCATTTCATCCACATAGCATGTGCAAGAAAGTTGAGAGGGTTACGGCAAAAACTGGATGCACTTCGTGTACAAAACGGACAATCTCTTTCAAAGTATCAGGATTTCATCCGGAAACTCGTCTGATACAAAGGGATTTCATTTTTTAAAACTTACTTGAACTCCTGACTTTTTGTGTGTTCAAAATGCACCATTCAAAGCCACATCATCATTTTTCAATCCTTTGTGACTTCATTTGTTATTTTTCATGCATTTACTAATTATTTTGAGCTATAAGAACCTAAAATTGAAAAGCATTTCAAATGAACTCTGAAAAGGTTGAAACTTGGCATGATATCATCATTTCATCCACATAGCATGTGCAAGAAAGTTGAGAGGGTTACGGCAAAAACTGGATGCACTTCGTGTACAAAACGGACAATATCTTTCAAAGTATTAGGATTTCATCCGGACACTCGTCTGTTACAAACGGATTTCATTTTTTAAAACCTATTTGAACTCCTAACTTTTTGTGTGTTCAAAATGCACCATTCAAAGCCACATCATCATTTTTCAATCCTTTCTGACTTCATTTGTTATTTTTCATGCATTTACTAATTATTTTGAGCTATAAGACCCTAAAATTGAAAAGCATTTCAAATGAACTCTGAAAAGGTTGAAACTTGGCATGATATCATCATTTCATCCACATAGCATGTGCAAGAAAGTTGAGAGGGTTACGGCAAAAACTGGATGCACTTCGTGTACAAAATGGACAATCTCTTTCAAAGTATCAGGATTTCATCCGGAAACTCGTCTGTTACAAAGGGATTTCATTTTTTAAAACTTACTTGAACTCCTGACTTTTTGTGTGTTCAAAATGCACCATTCAAAGCCACATCATCATTTTTCAATCCTTTCTGACTTCATTTGTTATTTTTCATGCATTTACTAATTATTTTGAGCTATAAGAACCTAAAATTGAAAAGCATTTCAAATGAACTCTGAAAAGGTTGAAACTTGGCATGATATCATCATTTCATCCACATAGCATGTGCAAGAAAGTTGAGAGGGTTACGGCAAAAACTGGATGCACTTCGTGTACAAAACGGACAATCTCTTTCAAAGTATTAGGATTTCATCCGGACACTCGTCTGTTACAAACGGATTTCATTTTTTAAAACCTATTTGAACTCCTGACTTTTTGTGTGTTCAAAATGCACCATTCAAAGCCACATCATCATTTTTCAATCCTTTCTGACTTCATTTGTTATTTTTCATGCATTTACTAATTATTTTTAGCTATAAGACCCTAAAATTGAAAAGCATTTCAAATGAACTCTGAAAAGGTTGAAAGTTGGCATGATATCATCATTTCATCCACATAGCATGTGCAAGAAAGTTGAGAGGGTTACGGAAAAAACTGGATACACTTCGTGTACAAAACGGACAATCTCTTTCAAAGTATCAGGATTTCATCCGGAAACTCGTCTGTTACAAAGGGATTTCATTTTTTAAAACTTACTTGAACTCCTGACTTTTTGTGTGTTCAAAATGCACCATTCAAAGCCACATCATCATTTTTCAATCCTTTCTGACTTCATTTGTTATTTTTCATGCATTTACTAATTATTTTGAGCTATAAGAACCAAAAATTGAAAAGCATTTCAAATGAACTCTGAAAAGGTTGAAACTTGGCATGATATCATCATTTCATCCACATAGCATGTGCAAGAAAGTTGAGAGGGTTACGGCAAAAACTGGATGCACTTCGTGTACAAAACGGACAATCTCTTTCAAAGTATCAGGATTTCATCCGGAAACTCGTCTGTTACAAAGGGATTTCATTTTTTAAAACTTACTTGAACTCCTGACTTTTTGTGTGTTCAAAATGCACCATTCAAAGCCACATCATCATTTTTCAATCCTTTCTGACTTCATTTGTTATTTTTCATGCATTTACTAATTATTTTGAGCTATAAGAACCTAAAATTGAAAAGCATTTCAAATGAACTCTGAAAAGGTTGAAACTTGGCATGATATCATCATTTCATCCACATAGCATGTGCAAGAAAGTTGAGAGGGTTACGGCAAAAACTGGATGCACTTCGTGTACAAAACGGACAATCTCTTTCAAAGTATTAGGATTTCATCCGGACACTCGTCTGTTACAAACGGATTTCATTTTTTAAAACCTATTTGAACTCGTGACTTTTTGTGTGTTCAAAATGCACCATTCAAAGCCACATCATCATTTTTCAATCCTTTCTGACTTCATTTGTTATTTTTCATGCATTTACTAATTATTTTGAGCTATAAGAACCTAAAATTGAAAAGCTTTTCAAATGAACTCTGAAAAGGTTGAAACTTGGCATGATATCATCATTTCATCCACATAGCATGTGCAAGAAAGTTGAGAGGGTTACGGCAAAAACTGGATGCACTTCGTGTACAAAACGGACAATCTCTTTCAAAGTATCAGGATTTCATCCGGAAACTCGTCTGTTACAAAGGGATTTCATTTTTTAAAACTTACTTGAACTCCTGACTTTTTGTGTGTTCAAAATGCACCATTCAAAGCCACATCATCATTTTTCAATCCTTTCTGACTTCATTTGTTATTTTTCATGCATTTACTAATTATTTTGAGCTATAAGAACCAAAAATTGAAAAGCATTTCAAATGAACTCTGAAAAGGTTGAAAGTTGGCATGATATCATCATTTCATCCACATAGCATGTGCAAGAAAGTTGAGAGGGTTACGGCAAAAACTGGATGCACTTCGTGTACAAAACGGACAATCTCTTTCAAAGTATCAGGATTTCATCCGGAAACTCGTCTGTTACAAAGGGATTTCATTTTTTAAAACTTACTTGAACTCCTGACTTTTTGTGTGTTCAAAATGCACCATTCAAAGCCACATCATCATTTTTCAATCCTTTCTGACTTCATTTGTTATTTTTCATGCATTTACTAATTATTTTGAGCTATAAGAACCTAAAATTGAAAAGCATTTCAAATGAACTCTGAAAAGGTTGAAACTTGGCATGATATCATCATTTCATCCACATAGCATGTGCAAGAAAGTTGAGAGGGTTACGGCAAAAACTGGATGCACTTCGTGTACAAAACGGACAATCTCTTTCAAAGTATTAGGATTTCATCCGGACACTCGTCTGTTACAAACGGATTTCATTTTTTAAAACCTATTTGAACTCCTGACTTTTTGTGTGTTCAAAATGCACCATTCAAAGCCACATCATCATTTTTCAATCCTTTCTGACTTCATTTGTTATTTTTCATGCATTTACTAATTATTTTGAGCTATAAGAACCTAAAATTGAAAAGCATTTCAAATGAACTCTGAAAAGGTTGAAACTTGGCATGATATCATCATTTCATCCACATAGCATGTGCAAGAAAGTTGAGAGGGTTACGGCAAAAACTGGATGCACTTCGTGTACAAAACGGACAATCTCTTTCAAAGTATTAGGATTTCATCCGGACACTCGTCTGTTACAAACGGATTTCATTTTTTAAAACCTATTTGAACTCCTGACTTTTTGTGTGTTCAAAATGCACCATTCAAAGCCACATCATCATTTTTCAATCCTTTCTGACTTCATTTGTTATTTTTCATGCATTTACTAATTATTTTTAGCTATAAGACCCTAGAATTGAAAAGCATTTCAAATGAACTCTGAAAAGGTTGAAAGTTGGCATGATATCATCATTTCATCCACATAGCATGTGCAAGAAAGTTGAGAGGGTTACGGACAAAACTGGATACACTTCGTGTACAAAACGGACAATCTCTTTCAAAGTATCAGGATTTCATCCGGAAACTCGTCTGTTACAAAGGGATTTCATTTTTTAAAACTTACTTGAACTCCTGAATTTTTGTGTGTTCAAAATGCACCATTCAAAGCCACATCATCATTTTTCAATCCTTTCTGACTTCATTTGTTATTTTTCATGCATTTACTAATTATTTTGATCTATAAGAACCTAAAATTGAAAAGCATTTCAAATGAACTCTGAAAAGGTTGAAACTTGGCATGATATCATCATTTCATCCACATAGCATGTGCAAGAAAGTTGAGAGGGTTACGGCAAAAACTGGATGCACTTCGTGTACAAAACGGACAATCTCTTTCAAAGTATCAGGATTTCATCCGGAAACTCGTCTGATACAAAGGGATTTCATTTTTTAAAACTTACTTGAACTCCTGACTTTTTGTGTGTTCAAAATGCACCATTCAAAGCCACATCATCATTTTTCAATCCTTTGTGACTTCATTTGTTATTTTTCATGCATTTACTAATTATTTTGAGCTATAAGAACCTAAAATTGAAAAGCATTTCAAATGAACTCTGAAAAGGTTGAAACTTGGCATGATATCATCATTTCATCCACATAGCATGTGCAAGAAAGTTGAGAGGGTTACGGCAAAAACTGGATGCACTTCGTGTACAAAACGGACAATATCTTTCAAAGTATTAGGATTTCATCCGGACACTCGTCTGTTACAAACGGATTTCATTTTTAAAAACCTATTTGAACTCCTAACTTTTTGTGTGTTCAAAATGCACCATTCAAAGCCACATCATCATTTTTCAATCCTTTCTGACTTCATTTGTTATTTTTCATGCATTTACTAATTATTTTGAGCTATAAGACCCTAAAATTGAAAAGCATTTCAAATGAACTCTGAAAAGGTTGAAACTTGGCATGATATCATCATTTCATCCACATAGCATGTGCAAGAAAGTTGAGAGGGTTACGGCAAAAACTGGATGCACTTCGTGTACAAAATGGACAATCTCTTTCAAAGTATCAGGATTTCATCCGGAAACTCGTCTGTTACAAAGGGATTTCATTTTTTAAAACTTACTTGAACTCCTGACTTTTTGTGTGTTCAAAATGCACCATTCAAAGCCACATCATCATTTTTCAATCCTTTCTGACTTCATTTGTTATTTTTCATGCATTTACTAATTATTTTGAGCTATAAGAACCTAAAATTGAAAAGCATTTCAAATGAACTCTGAAAAGGTTGAAACTTGGCATGATATCATCATTTCATCCACATAGCATGTGCAAGAAAGTTGAGAGGGTTACGGCAAAAACTGGATGCACTTCGTGTACAAAACGGACAATCTCTTTCAAAGTATTAGGATTTCATCCGGACACTCGTCTGTTACAAACGGATTTCATTTTTTAAAACCTATTTGAACTCCTAACTTTTTGTGTGTTCAAAATGCACCATTCAAAGCCACATCATCATTTTTCAATCCTTTCTGACTTCATTTGTTATTTTTCATGCATTTACTAATTATTTTGAGCTATAAGACCCTAAAATTGAAAAGCATTTCAAATGAACTCTGAAAAGGTTGAAACTTGGCATGATATCATCATTTCATCCACATAGCATGTGCAAGAAAGTTGAGAGGGTTACGGCAAAAACTGGATGCACTTCGTGTACAAAACGGACAATCTCTTTCAAAGTATCAGGATTTCATCCGGAAACTCGTCTGTTACAAAGGGATTTCATTTTTTAAAACTTACTTGAACTCCTGACTTTTTGTGTGTTCAAAATGCACCATTCAAAGCCACATCATCATTTTTCAATCCTTTCTGACTTCATTTGTTATTTTTCATGCATTTACTAATTATTTTTAGCTATAAGACCCTAAAATTGAAAAGCATTTCAAATGAACTCTGAAAAGGTTGAAAGTTGGCATGATATCATCATTTCATCCACATAGCATGTGCACGAAAGTTGAGAGGGTTACGGCAAAAACTGGATGCACTTCGTGTACAAAACGGACAATCTCTTTCAAAGTATCAGGATTTCATCCGGACACTCGTCTGTTACAAACGGATTTCATTTTTTAAAACCTATTTGAACTCCTGACTTTTTGTGTGTTCAAAATGCACCATTCAAAGACACATCATCATTTTTCAATCCTTTGTGACTTCATTTGTTATTTTTCATGCATTTACTAATTATTTTGACCTATAAGACCCTAAAATTGAAATGCATTTCAAATGAACTCTGAAAAGGTTGAAAGTTGGCACGATATCATCATTTCATCCACATAGCATGTGCAAGAAAGTTGAGAGGGTTACGGCAAAAACTGGATGCACTTCGTGTACAAAACGGACAATCTCTTTCAAAGTATCAGGATTTCATCCGGAAACTCGTCTGTTACAAAGGGATTTCATTTTTTAAAACCTATTTGAACTCGTGACTTTTTGTGTGTTCAAAATGCACCATTCAAAGCCACATCATCATTTTTCAATCCTTTCTGACTTCATTTGTTATTTTTCATATATTTACTAATTATTTTGAGCTATAAGACCCTAAAATTGAAAAGCTTTTCAAATGAACTCTGAAAAGGTTGAAACTTGGCATGATATCATCATTTCATCCACATAGCATGTGCAAGAAAGTTGAGAGGGTTACGGAAAAAACTGGATGCACTTCGTGTACAAAACGGACAATCTCTTTCAAAGTATCAGGATTTCATCCGGAAACTCGTCTGTTACAAACGGATTTCATTTTTTAAAACCTATTTGAACTCCTAACTTTTTGTGTGTTCAAAATGCACCATTCAAAGCCACATCATCATTTTTCAATCCTTTGTGACTTCATTTGTTATTTTTCATGCATTTACTAATTATTTTGACCTATAAGACCCTAAAATTGAAATGCATTTCAAATGAACTCTGAAAAGGTTGAAAGTTGGCATGATATCATCATTTCATCCACATAGCATGTGCAAGAAAGTTGAGAGGGTTACGGACAAAACTGGATACACTTCGTGTACAAAACGGACAATCTCTTTCAAAGTATCAGGATTTCATCCGGAAACTCGTCTGTTACAAAGGGATTTCATTTTTTTAAACTTACTTGAACTCCTGAATTTTTGTGTGTTCAAAATGCACCATTCAAAGCCACATCATCATTTTTCAATCCTTTCTGACTTCATTTGTTATTTTTCATGCATTTACTAATTATTTTGATCTATAAGAACCTAAAATTGAAAAGCATTTCAAATGAACTCTGAAAAGGTTGAAACTTGGCATGATATCATCATTTCATCCACATAGCATGTGCAAGAAAGTTGAGAGGGTTACGGCAAAAACTGGATGCACTTCGTGTACAAAACGGACAATCTCTTTCAAAGTATCAGGATTTCATCCGGAAACTCGTCTGATACAAAGGGATTTCATTTTTTAAAACTTACTTGAACTCCTGACTTTTTGTGTGTTCAAAATGCACCATTCAAAGCCACATCATCATTTTTCAATCCTTTGTGACTTCATTGTTATTTTTCATGCATTTACTAATTATTTTGAGCTATAAGAACCTAAAATTGAAAAGCATTTCAAATGAACTCTGAAAAGGTTGAAACTTGGCATGATATCATCATTTCATCCACATAGCATGTGCAAGAAAGTTGAGAGGGTTACGGCAAAAACTGGATGCACTTCGTGTACAAAACGGACAATATCTTTCAAAGTATTAGGATTTCATCCGGACACTCGTCTGTTACAAACGGATTTCATTTTTTAAAACCTATTTGAACTCCTAACTTTTTGTGTGTTCAAAATGCACCATTCAAAGCCACATCATCATTTTTCAATCCTTTCTGACTTCATTTGTTATTTTTCATGCATTTACTAATTATTTTGAGCTATAAGACCCTAAAATTGAAAAGCATTTCAAATGAACTCTGAAAAGGTTGAAACTTGGCATGATATCATCATTTCATCCACATAGCATGTGCAAGAAAGTTGAGAGGGTTACGGCAAAAACTGGATGCACTTCGTGTACAAAATGGACAATCTCTTTCAAAGTATCAGGATTTCATCCGGAAACTCGTCTGTTACAAAGGGATTTCATTTTTTAAAACTTACTTGAACTCCTGACTTTTTGTGTGTTCAAAATGCACCATTCAAAGCCACATCATCATTTTTCAATCCTTTCTGACTTCATTTGTTATTTTTCATGCATTTACTAATTATTTTGAGCTATAAGAACCTAAAATTGAAAAGCATTTCAAATGAACTCTGAAAAGGTTGAAACTTGGCATGATATCATCATTTCATCCACATAGCATGTGCAAGAAAGTTGAGAGGGTTACGGCAAAAACTGGATGCACTTCGTGTACAAAACGGACAATCTCTTTCAAAGTATTAGGATTTCATCCGGACACTCGTCTGTTACAAACGGATTTCATTTTTTAAAACCTATTTGAACTCCTAACTTTTTGTGTGTTCAAAATGCACCATTCAAAGCCACATCATCATTTTTCAATCCTTTCTGACTTCATTTGTTATTTTTCATGCATTTACTAATTATTTTGAGCTATAAGACCCTAAAATTGAAAAGCATTTCAAATGAACTCTGAAAAGGTTGAAACTTGGCATGATATCATCATTTCATCCACATAGCATGTGCAAGAAAGTTGAGAGGGTTACGGCAAAAACTGGATGCACTTCGTGTACAAAACGGACAATCTCTTTCAAAGTATCAGGATTTCATCCGGAAACTCGTCTGTTACAAAGGGATTTCATTTTTTAAAACTTACTTGAACTCCTGACTTTTTGTGTGTTCAAAATGCACCATTCAAAGCCACATCATCATTTTTCAATCCTTTCTGACTTCATTTGTTATTTTTCATGCATTTACTAATTATTTTTAGCTATAAGACCCTAAAATTGAAAAGCATTTCAAATGAACTCTGAAAAGGTTGAAAGTTGGCATGATATCATCATTTCATCCACATAGCATGTGCACGAAAGTTGAGAGGGTTACGGCAAAAACTGGATGCACTTCGTGTACAAAACGGACAATCTCTTTCAAAGTATCAGGATTTCATCCGGACACTCGTCTGTTACAAACGGATTTCATTTTTTAAAACCTATTTGAACTCCTGACTTTTTGTGTGTTCAAAATGCACCATTCAAAGACACATCATCATTTTTCAATCCTTTGTGACTTCATTTGTTATTTTTCATGCATTTACTAATTATTTTGACCTATAAGACCCTAAAATTGAAATGCATTTCAAATGAACTCTGAAAAGGTTGAAAGTTGGCACGATATCATCATTTCATCCACATAGCATGTGCAAGAAAGTTGAGAGGGTTACGGCAAAAACTGGATGCACTTCGTGTACAAAACGGACAATCTCTTTCAAAGTATCAGGATTTCATCCGGAAACTCGTCTGTTACAAAGGGATTTCATTTTTTAAAACCTATTTGAACTCGTGACTTTTTGTGTGTTCAAAATGCACCATTCAAAGCCACATCATCATTTTTCAATCCTTTCTGACTTCATTTGTTATTTTTCATATATTTACTAATTATTTTGAGCTATAAGACCCTAAAATTGAAAAGCTTTTCAAATGAACTCTGAAAAGGTTGAAACTTGGCATGATATCATCATTTCATCCACATAGCATGTGCAAGAAAGTTGAGAGGGTTACGGAAAAAACTGGATGCACTTCGTGTACAAAACGGACAATCTCTTTCAAAGTATCAGGATTTCATCCGAAAACTCGTCTGTTACAAACGGATTTCATTTTTTTAAAACCTATTTGAACTCCTAATTTTTTGTGTGTTCAAAATGCACCATTCAAAGCCACATCATGGTTTTTCAATCCTTTCTGACTTCATTTGTTATTTTTCATGCATTTACTAATTATTTTGAGCTATAAGAACCTAAAATTGAAAAGCATTTCAAATGAACTCTGAAAAGGTTGAAAGTTGGCATGATATCATCATTTCATCCACATAGCATGTGCAAGAAAGTTGAGAGGGTTACGGCAAAAACTGGATGCACTTCGTGTACAAAACGGACAATCTCTTTCAAAGTATTAGGATTTCATACGGACACTCGTCTGTTACAAACGGATTTCATTTTTTAAAACCTATTTGAACTCCTGACTTTTTGTGTGTTCAAAATGCACCATTCAAAGACACATCATCATTTTTCAATCCTTTCTGACTTCATTTGTTATTTTTCATGCATTTACTAATTATTTTTAGCTATAAGACCCTAAAATTGAAAAGCATTTGAAATGAACTCTGAAAAGGTTGAAACTTGGCATGATATCATCATTTCATCCACATAGCATGTGCAAGAAAGTTGAGAGCGTTACGGAAAAAACTGGATGCACTTCGTGTACAAAACGGACAATCTCTTTCAAAGTATCAGGATTTCATCTGGAAACTCGTCTGTTACAAAGGGATTTCATTTTTTAAAACTTACTTGAACTCCTGACTTTTTGTGTGTTCAAAATGCACCATTCAAAGCCACATCATCATTTTTCAATCCTTTCTGACTTCATTTGTTATTTTTCATGCATTTACTAATTATTTTGAGCTATAAGAACCTAAAATTGAAAAGCATTTCAAATGAACTCTGAAAAGGTTGAAACTTGGCATGATATCATCATTTCATCCACATAGCATGTGCAAGAAAGTTGAGAGGGTTACGGCAAAAACTGGATGCACTTCGTGTACAAAACGGACAATCTCTTTCAAAGTATCAGGATTTCATCCGGAAACTCGTCTGTTACAAAGGGATTTCATTTTTTAAAACTTACTTGAACTCCTGACTTTTTGTGTGTTCAAAATGCACCATTCAAAGCCACATCATCATTTTTCAATCCTTTCTGACTTCATTTGTTATTTTTCATGCATTTACTAATTATTTTGAGCTATAAGAACCTAAAATTGAAAAGCATTTCAAATGAACTCTGAAAAGGTTGAAAGTTGGCATGATATCATCATTTCATCCACATAGCATGTGCAAGAAAGTTGAGAGGGTTACGGCAAAAACTGGATGCACTTCGTGTACAAAACGGACAATCTCTTTCAAAGTATCAGGATTTCATCCGGAAACTCGTCTGTTACAAAGGGATTTCATTTTTTAAAACCTATTTGAACTCCTGACTTTTTGTGTGTTCAAAATGCACCATTCAAAGCCACATCATCATTTTTCAATCCTTTCTGACTTCATTTGTTATTTTTCATGCATTTACTAATTATTTTGAGCTATAAGAACCTAAAATTGAAAAGCATTTCAAATGAACTCTGAAAAGGTTGAAAGTTGGCATGATATCATCATTTCATCCACATAGCATGTGCAAGAAAGTTGAGAGGGTTACGGCAAAAACTGGATGCACTTCGTGTACAAAACGGACAATCTCTTTCAAAGTATCAGGATTTCATCCGGAAACTCGTCTGTTACAAAGGGATTTCATTTTTTAAAACCTATTTGAACTCCTGACTTTTTGTGTGTTCAAAATGCACCATTCAAAGCCACATCATCATTTTTCAATCCTTTCTGACTTCATTTGTAATTTTTCATGCATTTAGTAATTATTTTTAGTTATAAGACCCTAAAATTGAAAAGCATTTCAAATGAACTCTGAAAAGGTTGAAACTTGGCACGATATCATCATTTCATCCACATAGCATGTGCAAGAAAGTTGAGAGGGTTACGGAAAAAACTGGATGCACATCGTGTACAAAACGGACAATCTCTTTCAAAGTATCAGGATTTCATCCGGAAACTCGTCTGTTACAAAGGGATTTCATTTTTTAAAACCTATTTGAACTCCTGACTTTTTGTGTGTTCAAAATGCACCATTCAAAGCCACATCATCATTTTTCAATCCTTTCTGACTTCATTTGTAATTTTTCATGCATTTACTAATTATTTTTAGTTATAAGACCCTAAAATTGAAAAGCATTTCAAATGAACTCTGAAAAGGTTGAAACTTGGCATGATATCATCATTTCATCCACATAGCATGTGCAAGAAAGTTGAGAGGGTTACGGCAAAACCTGGATGCACTTCGTGTACAAAACGGACAATCTCTTTCAAAGTATCAGGATTTCATCCGGACACTCGTCTGTTACAAACGGATTTCATTTTTTAAAACCTATTTGAACTCCTGACTTTTTGTGTGTTCAAAATGCACCATTCAAAGACACATCATCATTTTTCAATCCTTTGTGACTTCATTTGTTATTTTTCATGCATTTACTAATTATTTTGACCTATAAGACCCTAAAATTGAAATGCATTTCAAATGAACTCTGAAAAGGTTGAAAGTTGGCACGATATCATCATTTCATCCACATAGCATGTGCAAGAAAGTTGAGAGGGTTACGGAAAAAACTGGATGCACTTCGGGTACAAAACGGACAATCTCTTTCAAAGTATCAGGATTTCATCCGGAAACTCGTCTGTTACAAAGGGATTTCATTTTTTAAAACTTACTTGAACTCCTGACTTTTTGTGTGTTCAAAATGCACCATTCAAAGCAACATCATCATTTTTCAATCCTTTCTGACTTCATTTGTTATTTTTCATGCATTTACTAATTATTTTGAGCTATAAGAACCTAAAATTGAAAAGCATTTCAAATGAACTCTGAAAAGGTTGAAAGTTGGCATGATATCATCATTTCATCCACATAGCATGTGCAAGAAAGTTGAGAGGGTTACGGCAAAAACTGGATGCACTTCGTGTACAAAACGGACAATCTCTTTCAAAGTATCAGGATTTCATCCGGAAACTCGTCTGTTACAAAGGGATTTCATTTTGTAAAACTTATTTGAACTCCTGACTTTTTGTGTGTTCAAAATGCACCATTCAAAGCCACATCATCATTTTTCAATAGTTTGTGACTTCATTTGTTATTTTTCATGCATTTACTAATTATTTTGACCTATAAGACCCTAAAATTGAAATGCATTTCAAATGAACTCTGAAAAGGTTGAAAGTTGGCACGATATCATCATTTCATCCACATAGCATGTGCAAGAAAGTTGAGAGGGTTACGGAAAAAACTGGATGCACTTCGGGTACAAAACGGACAATCTCTTTCAAAGTATCAGGATTTCATCCGGAAACTCGTCTGTTACAAAGGGATTTCATTTTTTAAAACTTACTTGAACTCCTGACTTTTTGTGTGTTCAAAATGCACCATTCAAAGCCACATCATCATTTTTCAATCCTTTCTGACTTCATTTGTTATTTTTCATGCATTTACTAATTATTTTTAGCTATAAGACCCTAAAATTGAAAAGCATTTCAAATGAACTCTGAAAAGGTTGAAACTTGGCATGATAACATCATTTCATCCACATAGCATGTGCAAGAAAGTTGAGAGGGTTACGGCAAAAACTGGATGCACTTCGTGTACAAAACGGACAATCTCTTTCAAAGTATCAGGATTTCATCCGGAAACTCGTCTGTTACAAAGGGATTTCATTTTTTAAAACTTACTTGAACTCCTGACTTTTTGTGTGTTCAAAATGCACCATTCAAAGCCACATCATCATTTTTCAATCCTTTCTGACTTCATTTGTTATTTTTCATGCATTTACTAATTATTTTGAGCTATAAGAACCTAAAATTGACAAGCATTTCAAATGAACTCTGAAAAGGTTGAAACTTGGCATGATATCATCATTTCATCCACATAGCATGTGCAAGAAAGTTGAGAGGGTTACGGCAAAAACTGGATGCACTTCATGTACAAAACGTACAATCTCTTTCAAAGTATCAGGATTTCATCCGGAAACTCGTCTGTTACAAAGGGATTTCATTTTTTAAAACTTACTTGAACTCCTGACTTTTTGTGTGTTCAAAATGCACCATTCAAAGCCACATCATCATTTTTCAATCCTTTCTGACTTCATTTGTTATTTTTCATGCATTTACTAATTATTTTGAGCTATAAGACCCTAAAATTGAAAAGCATTTCAAATGAACTCTGAAAAGGTTGAAACTTGGCATGATAACATCATTTCATCCACATAGCATGTGCAAGAAAGTTGAAAGCGTTACGGCAAAAACTGGATGCACTTCGTGTACAAAACGGACAATCTCTTTCAAAGTATCAGGATTTCATCCGGAAACTCGTCTGTTACAAAGGGATTTCATTTTTTAAAACTTAGTTGAACTCCTGACTATTTGTGTGTTCAAAATGCACCATCCAAAGCCACATCATCATTTTTCAATCCTTTCTGACTTCATTTGTTATTTTTCATGCATTTACTAATTATTTTGACCTATAAGACCCTAAAATTGAAATGCATTTCAAATGAACTCTGAAAAGGTTGAAAGTTGGCATGATATCATCATTTCATCCACACAGCATGTGCAAGAAAGTTGAGAGGGTTACGGCAAAAACTGGATGCACTTCGTGTACAAAACGGACAATCTCTTTCAAAGTATCAGGATTTCATCCGGAAACTCGTCTGTTACAAAGGGATTTCATTTTTTTAAACTTATTTGAACTCCTGACTTTTTGTGTGTTCAAAATGCACCATCCAAAGCCACATCATCATTTTTCAATCCTTTCTGACTTCATTTGTTATTTTTCATGCATTTACTAATTATTTTGACCTATAAGACCCTAAAATTGAAATGCATTTCAAATGAACTCTGAAAAGGTTGAAAGTTGGCATGATATCATCATTTCATCCACACAGCATGTGCAAGAAAGTTGAGAGGGTTACGGCAAAAACTGGATCCACTTCGTGTACAAAACGGACAATCTCTTTCAAAGTATCAGGATTTCATCTGGAAACTCGTCTGTTACAAAGGGATTTCATTTTTTAAAACCTATTTGAACTCCTGACTTTTTGTGTGTTCAAAATGCACCATCCAAAGCCACATCATCATTTTTCAATCCTTTCTGACTTCATTTGTTATTTTTCATGCATTTACTAATTATTTTGAGCTATAAGACCCTAAAATTGAAATGCATTTCAAATGAACTCTGAAAAGGTTGAAAGTTGGCACGATATCATCATTTCATCCACATAGCATGTGCAAGAAAGTTGAGAGGGTTACGGAAAAAACTGGATGCACTTCGTGTACAAAACGGACAATCTCTTTCAAAGTATCAGGATTTCATCCGGAAACTCGTCTGTTACAAAGGGATTTCATTTTTTAAAACCTATTTGAACTCCTGACTTTTTGTGTGTTCAAAATGCACCATTCAAAGCCACCTCATCATTTTTCAATCCTTTCTGACTTCATTTGTTATTTTTCATGCATTTACTAATTAATTGGAGCTATAAGAACCTAAAATTGAAAAGCATTTCAAATGAACTCTGAAAAGGTTGAAAGTTGGCATCATATCATCATTTCATCCACATAGCATGTGCAAGAAAGTTGAGAGGGTTACGGCAAAAACTGGATGCACTTCGTGTACAAAACGGACAATCTCTTTCAAAGTATCAGGATTTCATCCGGAAACTCGTCTGTTACAAAGGGATTTCATTTTTAAAACCTATTTGAACTCCTGACTTTTTGTGTGTTCAAAATGCACCATTCAAAGCCACGTCATCATTTTTCAATCCTTTCTGACTTCATTTGTTATTTTTCATGCATTTACTAATTATTTTGACCTATAAGACCCTAAAATTGAAATGCATTTCAAATGAACTCTGAAAAGGTTGAAAGTTGGCATGATATCATCATTTCATCCACACAGCATGTGCAAGAAAGTTGAGAGGGTTACGGCAAAAACTGGATGCACTTCGTGTACAAAACGGACAATCTCTTTCAAAGTATCAGGATTTCATCCGGAAACTCGTCTGTTACAAACGGATTTCATTTTTTAAAACCTATTTGAACTCCTGACTTTTTGTGTGTTCAAAATGCACCATTCAAAGCCACATCATCATTTTTCAATCCTTTCTGACTTCATTTGTTATTTTTCATGCATTTACTAATTATTTTGACCTATAAGACCCTAAAATTGAAATGCATTTCAAATGAACTCTGAAAAGGTTGAAACTTGGCATGATATCATCATTTCATCCACACAGCATGTGCAAGAAAGTTGAGAGGGTTACGGCAAAAACTGGATGCACTTCGTGTACAAAACGGACAATCTCTTTCAAAGTATCAGGATTTCATCCGGAAACTCGTCTGTTACAAACGGATTTCATTTTTTAAAACCTATTTGAACTCCTGACTTTTTGTGTGTTCAAAATGCACCATTCAAAGCCACGTCATCATTTTTCAATCCTTTCTGACTTCATTTGTTATTTTTCATGCATTTACTAATTATTTTGACCTATAAGACCCTAAAATTGAAATGCATTTCAAATGAACTCTGAAAAGGTTGAAAGTGGCATGATATCATCATTTCATCCACACAGCATGTGCAAGAAAGTTGAGAGGGTTACGGCAAAAACTGGATGCACTTCGTGTACAAAACGGACAATCTCTTTCAAAGTATTAGGATTTCATCCGGAAACTCGTCTGTTACAAACGGATTTCATTTTTTAAAACCTATTTGAACTCCTGACTTTTTGTGTGTTCAAAATGCACCATTCAAAGCCACATCATCATTTTTCAATCCTTTCTGACTTCATTTGTTATTTTTCATGCATTTACTAATTATTTTGACCTATAAGACCCTAAAATTGAAATGCATTTCAAATGAACTCTGAAAAGGTTGAAACTTGGCATGATATCATCGTTTCATCCACACAGCATGTGCAAGAAAGTTGAGAGGGTTACGGCAAAAACTGGATGCACTTCGTGTACAAAACGGACAATCTCTTTCAAAGTATCAGGATTTCATCCGGAAACTCGTCTGTTACAAACGGATTTCATTTTTTTAAACCTATTTGAACTCCTTACTTTTTGTGTGTTCAAAATGCACCATTCAAAGCCACATCATCATTTTTCAATCCTTTCTGACTTCATTTGTTATTTTTCATGCATTTACTAATTATTTTTAGCTATAAGACCCTAAAATTGAAAAGCATTTCAAATGAACTCTGAAAAGGTTGAAACTTGGCATGATAACATCATTTCATCCACATAGCATGTGCAAGAATGTTGAGAGCGTTACGGCAAAAACTGGATGCACTTCGTGTACAAAACGGACAATCTCTTTCAAAGTATCAGGATTTCATCCGGAAACTCGTTTGTTACAAAGGGATTTCATTTTTAAAACTTATTTCAACTCCTGACTTTTTGTGTGTTCAAAATGCACCATCCAAAGCCACATCATCATTTTTCAATCCTTTCTGACTTCATTTGTTATTTTTCATGCATTTACTAATTATTTTGACCTATAAGACCCTAAAATTGAAATGCATTTCAAATGAACTCTGAAAAGGTTGAAAGTTGGCATGATATCATCATTTCATCCACACAGCATGTGCAAGAAAGTTGAGAGGGTTAGGGCAAAAACTGGATCCACTTCGTGTACAAAACGGACAATCTCTTTCAAAGTATCAGGATTTCATCCGGAAACTCGTCTGTTACAAAGGGATTTCATTTTTTAAAACCTATTTGAACTCCTGACTTTTTGTGTGTTCAAAATGCACCATTCAAAGCCACATCATCATTTTTCAATCCTTTCTGACTTCATTTGTTATTTTTCATGCATTTACTAATTATTTTGAGCTATAAGACCCTAAAATTGAAATGCATTTCAAATGAACTCTGAAAAGGTTGAAAGTTGGCACGATATCATCATTTCATCCACATAGCATGTGCAAGAAAGTTGAGAGGGTTACGGAAAAAACTGGATGCACTTCGTGTACAAAACGGACAATCTCTTTCAAAGTATCAGGATTTCATCCGGAAACTCGTCTGTTACAAAGGGATTTCATTTTTTAAAACTTACTTGAACTCCTGACTTTTTGTGTGTTCAAAATGCACCATTCAAAGCCACATCATCATTTTTCAATCCTTTCTGACTTCATTTGTTATTTTTCATGCATTTACTAGTTATTTTGAGCTATAAGAACCTAAAATTGAAAAGCATTTCAAATGAACTCTGAAAAGGATGAAAGTTGGCATCATATCATCATTTCATCCACATAGCACGTGCAAGAAAGTTGAGAGGGTTACGGCAAAAACTGGATGCACTTCGTGTACAAAACGGACAATCTCTTTCAAAGTATTAGGATTTCATCCGGACACTCGTCTGTTACAAACGGATTTCATTTTTTAAAACCTATTTGAACTCCTGACTTTTTGTGTGTTCAAAATGCACCATTCAAAGCCACATCATCATTTTTCAATCCTTTCTGACTTCATTTGTTATTTTTCATGCATTTACTAATTATTTTGAGCTATAAGACCCTAAAATTGAAAAGCATTTCAAATGAACTCTGAAAAGGTTGAAACTTGGCATGATATCATCATTTCATCCACATAGCATGTGCAAGAAAGTTGAGAGGGTTACGGCAAAAACTGGATGCACTTCGTGTACAAAACGAACAATCTCTTTCAAAGTATCAGGATTTCATCCGGAAACTCGTCTGTTACAAAGGGATTTCATTTTTTAAAACTTATTTGAACTCCTGACTTTTTGTGTGTTCAAAATGCACCATCCAAAGCCACATCATCATTTTTCAATCCTTTCTGACTTCATTTGTTATTTTTCATGCATTTACTAATTATTTTGACCTATAAGACCCTAAAATTGAAATGCATTTCAAATGAACTCTGAAAAGGTTGAAAGTTGGCATGATATCATCATTTCATCCACACAGCATGTGCAAGAAAGTTGAGAGGGTTACGGCAAAAACTGGATCCACTTCGTGTACAAAACGGACAATCTCTTTCAAAGTATCAGGATTTCATCTGGAAACTCGTCTGTTACAAAGGGATTTCATTTTTTAAAACCTATTTGAACTCCTGACTTTTTGTGTGTTCAAAATGCACCATCCAAAGCCACATCATCATTTTTCAATCCTTTCTGACTTCATTTGTTATTTTTCATGCATTTACTAATTATTTTGAGCTATAAGACCCTAAAATTGAAATGCATTTCAAATGAACTCTGAAAAGGTTGAAAGTTGGCACGATATCATCATTTCATCCACATAGCATGTGCAAGAAAGTTGAGAGGGTTAGGGCAAAAACTGGATCCACTTCGTGTACAAAACGGACAATCTCTTTCAAAGTATCAGGATTTCATCCGGAAACTCGTCTGTTACAAAGGGATTTCATTTTTAAAACCTATTTGAACTCCTGACTTTTCGTGTGTTCAAAATGCACCATTCAAAGCCACGTCATCATTTTTCAATCCTTTCTGACTTCATTTGTTATTTTTCATGCATTTACTAATTATTTTGACCTATAAGACCCTAAAATTGAAATGCATTTCAAATGAACTCTGAAAAGGTTGAAAGTTGGCATGATATCATCATTTCATCCACACAGCATGTGCAAGAAAGTTGAGAGGGTTACGGCAAAAACTGGATGCACTTCGTGTACAAAACGGACAATCTCTTTCAAAGTATCAGGATTTCATCCGGAAACTCGTCTGTTACAAACGGATTGCATTTTTTAAAACCTATTTGAACTCCTGACTTTTTGTGTGTTCAAAATGCACCATTCAAAGCCACATCATCATTTTTCAATCCTTTCTGACTTCATTTGTTATTTTTCATGCATTTACTAATTATTTTGACCTATAAGACCCTAAAATTGAAATGCATTTCAAATGAACTCTGAAAAGGTTGAAACTTGGCATGATAACATCATTTCATCCACACAGCATGTGCAAGAAAGTTGAGAGGGTTACGGCAAAAACTGGATGCACTTCGTGTACAAAACGGACAATCTCTTTCAAAGTATCAGGATTTCATCCGGAAACTCGTCTGTTACAAACGGATTTCATTTTTAAAAACCTATTTGAACTCCTGACTTTTTGTGTGTTCAAAATGCACCATTCAAAGCCACATCATCATTTTTCAATCCTTTCTGACTTCATTTGTTATTTTTCATGCATTTACTAATTATTTTTAGCTATAAGACCCTAAAATTGAAAAGCATTTCAAATGAACTCTGAAAAGGTTGAAACTTGGCATGATAACATCATTTCATCCACATAGCATGTGGAAGAAAGTTGAGAGCGTTACGGCAAAAACTGGATGCACTTCGTGTACAAAACGGACAATCTCTTTCAAAGTATCAGGATTTCATCCGGAAACTCGTTTGTTACAAAGGGATTTCATTTTTTAAAACTTATTTCAACTCCTGACTTTTTGTGTGTTCAAAATGCACCATCCAAAGCCACATCATCATTTTTCAATCCTTTCTGACTTCATTTGTTATTTTTCATGCATTTACTAATTATTTTGACCTATAAGACCCTAAAATTGAAATGCATTTCAAATGAACTCTGAAAAGGTTGAAAGTTGGCATGATATCATCATTTCATCCACACAGCATGTGCAAGAAAGTTGAGAGGGTTAGGGCGAAAACTGGATCCACTTCGTGTACAAAACGGACAATCTCTTTCAAAGTATCAGGATTTCATCCGGAAACTCGTCTGTTACAAAGGGATTTCATTTTTTAAAACCTATTTGAACTCCTGACTTTTTGTGTGTTCAAAATGCACCATTCAAAGCCACATCATCATTTTTCAATCCTTTCTGACTTCATTTGTTATTTTTCATGCATTTACTAATTATTTTGAGCTATAAGACCCTAAAATTGAAATGCATTTCAAATGAACTCTGAAAAGGTTGAAAGTTGGCACGATATCATCATTTCATCCACATAGCATGTGCAAGAAAGTTGAGAGGGTTACGGAAAAAACTGGATGCACTTCGTGTACAAAACGGACAATCTCTTTCAAAGTATCAGGATTTCATCCGGAAACTCGTCTGTTACAAAGGGATTTCATTTTTTAAAACTTACTTGAACTCCTGACTTTTGGTGTGTTCAAAATGCACCATTCAAAGCCACATCATCATTTTTCAATCCTTTCTGACTTCATTTGTTATTTTTCATGCATTTACTAATTATTTTGAGCTATAAGAACCTAAAATTGAAAAGCATTTCAAATGAACTCTGAAAAGGTTGAAAGTTGGCATGATATCATCATTTCATCCACATAGCATGTGCAAGAAAGTTGAGAGGGTTACGGCAAAAACTGGATGCACTTCGTGTACAAAACGGACAATCTCTTTCAAAGTATTAGGATTTCATCCGGACACTCGTCTGTTACAAACGGATTTCATTTTTTAAAACCTATTTGAACTCCTGACTTTTTGTGTGTTCAAAATGCACCATTCAAAGCCACATCATCATTTTTCAATCCTTTCTGACTTCATTTGTTATTTTTCATGCATTTACTAATTATTTTTAGCTATAAGACCCTAAAATTGAAAAGCATTTCAAATGAACTCTGAAAAGGTTGAAACTTGGCATGATATCATCATTTCATCCACATAGCATGTGCAAGAAAGTTGAGAGGGTTACGGCAAAAACTGGATGCACTTCGTGTACAAAACGGACAATCTCTTTCAAAGTATCAGGATTTCATCCGGAAACTCGTCTGTTACAAAGGGATTTCATTTTTAAAACTTATTTGAACTCCTGACTTTTTGTGTGTTCAAAATGCACCATTCAAAGCCACATCATCATTTTTCAATCCTTTCTGACTTCATTTGTTATTTTTCATGCATTTACTAATTATTTTTAGCTATAAGACCCTAAAATTGAAAAGCATTTCAAATGAACTCTGAAAAGGTTGAAACTTGGCATGATATCATCATTTCATCCACATAGCATGTGCAAGAAAGTTGAGAGGGTTACGGCAAAAACTGGATGCACTTCGTGTACAAAACGGACAATCTCTTTCAAAGTATCAGGATTTCATCCGGAAACTCGTTTGTTACAAAGGGATTTCATTTTTTAAAACTTATTTCAACTCCTGACTTTTGTGTGTTCAAAATGCACCATCCAAAGCCACATCATCGTTTTTCAATCCTTTGTGACTTCATTTGTTATTTTTCATGCATTTACTAATTATTTTGACCTATAAGACCCTAAAATTGAAATGCATTTCAAATGAACTCTGAAAAGGTTGAAAGTTGGCATGATATCATCATTTCATCCACACAGCATGTGCAAGAAAGTTGAGAGGGTTAGGGCAAAAACTGGATCCACTTCGTGTACAAAACGGACAATCTCTTTCAAAGTATCAGGATTTCATCCGGAAACTCGTCTGTTACAAAGGGATTTCATTTTTAAAACCTATTTGAACTCCTGACTTTTTGTGTGTTCAAAATGCACCATTCAAAGCCACATCATCATTTTTCAATCCTTTCTGACTTCATTTGTTATTTTTCATGCATTTACTAATTATTTTGAGCTATAAGACCCTAAAATTGAAATGCATTTCAAATGAACTCTGAAAAGGTTGAAAGTTGGCACGATATCATCATTTCATCCACATAGCATGTGCAAGAAAGTTGAGAGGGTTACGGAAAAAACTGGATGCACTTCGTGTACAAAACGGACAATCTCTTTCAAAGTATCAGGATTTCATCCGGAAACTCGTCTGTTACAAAGGGATTTCATTTTTTAAAACTTACTTGAACTCCTGACTTTTTGTGTGTTCAAAATGCACCATTCAAAGCCACATCATCATTTTTCAATCCTTTCTGACTTCATTTGTTATTTTTCATGCATTTACTAATTATTTTGAGCTATAAGAACCTAAAATTGAAAAGCATTTCAAATGAACTCTGAAAAGGTTGAAAGTTGGCATGATATCATCATTTCATCCACATAGCATGTGCAAGAAAGTTGAGAGGGTTACGGCAAAAACTGGATGCACTTCGTGTACAAAACGGACAATCTCTTTCAAAGTATTAGGATTTCATCCGGACACTCGTCTGTTACAAACGGATTTCATTTTTTAAAACCTATTTGAACTCCTGACTTTTTGTGTGTTCAAAATGCACCATTCAAAGCCACATCATCATTTTTCAATCCTTTCTGACTTCGTTTGTTATTTTTCATGCATTTACTAATTATTTTTAGCTATAAGACCCTAAAATTGAAAAGCATTTCAAATGAACTGTGAAAAGGTTGAAACTTGGCATGATATCATCATTTCATCCACATAGCATGTGCAAGAAAGTTGAGAGGGTTACGGCAAAAACTGGATGCACTTCGTGTACAAAACGGACAATCTCTTTCAAAGTATCAGGATTTCATCCGGAAACTCGTCTGTTACAAAGGGATTTCATTTTTTAAAACTTATTTGAACTCCTGACTTTTTGTGTGTTCAAAAGGCACCATTCAAAGCCACATCATCATTTTTCAATCCTTTCTGACTTCATTTGTTATTTTTCATGCATTTACTAATTATTTTTAGCTATAAGACCCTAAAATTGAAAAGCATTTCAAATGAACTCTGAAAAGGTTGAAACTTGGCATGATATCATCATTTCATCCACATAGCATGTGCAAGAAAGTTGAGAGGGTTACGGCAAAAACTGGATGCACTTCGTGTACAAAACGGACAATCTCTTTCAAAGTATCAGGATTTCATCCGGAAACTCGTTTGTTACAAAGGGATTTCATTTTTTAAAACTTATTTCAACTCCTGACTTTTGTGTGTTCAAAATGCACCATCCAAAGCCACATCATCGTTTTTCAATCCTTTGTGACTTCATTTGTTATTTTTCATGCATTTACTAATTATTTTGACCTATAAGACCCTAAAATTGAAATGCATTTCAAATGAACTCTGAAAAGGTTGAAAGTTGGCATGATATCATCATTTCATCCACACAGCATGTGCAAGAAAGTTGAGAGGGTTAGGGCAAAAACTGGATCCACTTCGTGTACAAAACGGACAATCGCTTTCAAAGTATCAGGATTTCATCCGGAAACTCGTCTGTTACAAAGGGATTTCATTTTTTAAAACCTATTTGAACTCCTGACTTTTTGTGTGTTCAAAATGCACCATTCAAAGCCACATCATCATTTTTCAATCCTTTCTGACTTCATTTGTTATTTTTCATGCATTTACTAATTATTTTGAGCTATAAGACCCTAAAATTGAAATGCATTTCAAATGAACTCTGAAAAGGTTGAAAGTTGGCACGATATCATCATTTCATCCACATAGCATGTGCAAGAAAGTTGAGAGGGTTACGGAAAAAACTGGATGCACTTCGTGTACAAAACGGACAATCTCTTTCAAAGTATCAGGATTTCATCCGGAAACTCGTCTGTTACAAAGGGATTTCATTTTTTAAAACTTACTTGAACTCCTGACTTTTTGTGTGTTCAAAATGCACCATTCAAAGCCACATCATCATTTTTCAATCCTTTCTGACTTCATTTGTTATTTTTCATGCATTTACTAATTATTTTGAGCTATAAGAACCTAAAATTGAAAAGCATTTCAAATGAACTCTGAAAAGGTTGAATGTTGGCATCATATCATCATTTCATCCACATAGCATGTGCAAGAAAGTTGAGAGGGTTACGGCAAAAACTGGATGCACTTCGTGTACAAAACGGACAATCTCTTTCAAAGTATTAGGATTTCATCCGGACACTCGTCTGTTACAAACGGATTTCATTTTTTAAAACCTATTTGAACTCCTGACTTTTTGTGTGTTCAAAATGCACCATTCAAAGCCACATCATCATTTTTCAATCCTTTCTGACTTCATTTGTTATTTTTCATGCATTTACTAATTATTTTTAGCTATAAGACCCTAAAATTGAAAAGCATTTCAAATGAACTCTGAAAAGGTTGAAACTTGGCATGATATCATCATTTCATCCACATAGCATGTGCAAGAAAGTTGAGAGGGTTACGGCAAAAACTGGATGCACTTCGTGTACAAAACGGACAATCTCTTTCAAAGTATCAGGATTTCATCCGGAAACTCGTCTGTTACAAAGGGATTTCATTTTTTAAAACTTACTTGAACTCCTGACTTTTTGTGTGTTCAAAATGCACCATTCAAAGCCACATCATCATTTTTCAATCCTTTCTGACATCATTTGTTATTTTTCATGCATTTACTAATTATTTTGAGCTATAAGACCCTAAAATTGAAAAGCATTTCAAATGAACTCTGAAAAGGTTGAAACTTGGCATGATATCATCATTTCATCCACATAGCATGTGCAAGAAAGTTGAGAGGGTTACGGCAAAAACTGGATGCACTTCGTGTACAAAACGGACAATCTCTTTCAAAGTATCAGGATTTCATCCGGAAACTCGTCTGTTACAAAGGGATTTCATTTTTTAAAACCTATTTGAACTCCTGACTTTTTGTGTGTTCAAAATGCACCATTCAAAGCCACATCATCATTTTTCAATCCTTTCTGACTTCATTTGTTATTTTTCATGCATTTACTAATTATTTTGAGCTATAAGACCCTAAAATTGAAAAGCATTTCAAATGAACTCTGAAAAGGTTGAAACTTGGCATGATATCATCATTTCATCCACATAGCATGTGCAGGAAAGTTGAGAGGGTTACGGCAAAAACTGGATGCACTTCGTGTACAAAACGGACAATCTCTTTCAAAGTATCAGGATTTCATCCGGAAACTCGTCTGTTACAAAGGGATTTCATTTTTTAAAACTTACTTGAACTCCTGACTTTTTGTGTGTTCAAAATGCACCATTCAAAGCCACATCATCATTTTTCAATCCTTTCTGACTTCATTTGTTATTTTTCATGCATTTACTAATTATTTTGAGCTATAAGACCCTAAAAATGAAAAGCATTTCAAATGAACTCTGAAAAGGTTGAAACTTGGCATGATATCATCATTTCATCCACATAGCATGTGCAGGAAAGTTGAGAGGGTTACGGCAAAAACTGGATGCACTTCGTGTACAAAACGGACAATCTCTTTCAAAGTATCAGGATTTCATCCGGAAACTCGTCTGTTACAAAGGGATTTCATTTTTTAAAACTTATTTGAACTCCTGACTTTTTGTGTGTTCAAAATGCACCATCCAAAGCCACATCATCATTTTTCAATCCTTTCTGACTTCATTTGTTATTTTTCATGCATTTACTAATTATTTTGACCTATAAGACCCTAAAATTGAAATGCATTTCAAATGAACTCTGAAAAGGTTGAAAGTTGGCATGATATCATCATTTCATCCACACAGCATGTGCAAGAAAGTTGAGAGGGTTACGGCAAAAACTGGATCCACTTCGTGTACAAAACGGACAATCTCTTTCGAAGTATCAGGATTTCATCCGGAAACTCGTCTGTTACAAAGGGATTTCATTTTTTAAAACCTATTTGAACTCCTGACTTTTTGTGTGTTCAAAATGCACCATTCAAAGCCACATCATCATTTTTCAATCCTTTCTGACTTCATTTGTTATTTTTCATGCATTTACTAATTATTTTGAGCTATAAGACCCTAAAATTGAAAAGCATTTCAAATGAACTCTGAAAAGGTTGAAACTTGGCATGATATCATCATTTCATCCACATAGCATGTGGAAGAAAGTTGAGAGGGTTACGGCAAAAACTGGATGCACTTCGTGTACAAAACGGACAATCTCTTTCAAAGTATCAGGATTTCATCCGGAAACTCGTCTGTTACAAAGGGATTTCATTTTTTAAAACTTATTTGAACTCCTGACTTTTTGTGTGTTCAAAATGCACCATTCAAAGCCACATCATCATTTTTCAATCCTTTCTGACTTCATTTGTTATTTTTCATGCATTTACTAATTATTTTGAGCTATAATACCCTAAAATTGAAAAGCATTTCAAATGAACTCAGAAAAGGTTGAAAGTTGGCATCATATCATCATTTCATCCACATAGCATGTGCAAGAAAGTTGAGAGGGTTACGGAAAAAACTGGATGCACTTCGTGTACAAAACGGACAATCTCTTTCGAAGTATCAGGATTTCATCCGGAAACTCGTCTGTTACAAAGGGATTTCATTTTTAAAAACTTATTTGAACTCCTGACTTTTTGTGTGTTCAAAATGCACCATTCAAAGCCACATCATCATTTTTCAATCCTTTCTGACTTCATTTGTTATTTTTCATGCACTTACTAATTATTTTGAGCTATAAGACCCTAAAATTGAAAAGCATTTCAAATGAACTCTGAAAAAGTTGAAACTTGGCATGATATCATCATTTCATCCACATAGCATGTGCAGGAAAGTTGAGAGGGTTATGGCAAAAACTGGATGCACTTCGTGTACAAAACGGACAATCTCTTTCAAAGTATCAGGATTTCATCCGGAAACTCGTCTGTTACAAAGGGATTTCATTTTTAAAACCTATTTGAACTCCTGACTTTTTGTGTGTTCAAAATGCACCATTCAAAGCCACGTCATCATTTTTCAATCCTTTCTGACTTCATTTGTTATTTTTCATGCATTTACTAATTATTTTTAGCTATAAGACCCTAAAATTGAAAAGCATTTCAAATGAACTCTGAAAAGGTTGAAACTTGGCATGATATCATCATTTCATCCACATAGCATGTGCAAGAAAGTTGAGATGGTTACGGCAAAAACTGGATGCACTTCGTGTACAAAACGGACAATCTCTTTCAAAGTATCAGGATATCATCCGGAAACTCGTCTGTTACAAAGGGATTTCATTTTTAAAACCTATTTGAACTCCTGACTTTTTGTGTGTTCAAAATGCACCATTCAAAGCCACGTCATCATTTTTCAATCCTTTCTGACTTCATTTGTTATTTTTCATGCATTTACTAATTATTTTGACCTATAAGACCCTAAAATTGAAATGCATTTCAAATGAACTCTGAAAAGGTTGAAAGTTGGCATGATATCATCATTTCATCCACACAGCATGTGCAAGAAAGTTGAGAGGGTTACGGCAAAAACTGGATGCACTTCGTGTACAAAACGGACAATCTCTTTCAAAGTATCAGGATTTCATCCGGAAACTCGTCTGTTACAAAGGGATTTCATTTTTTAAAACTTATTTGACCTCCTGACTTTTTGTGTGTTCAAAATGCACCATTCAAAGCCACATCATCATTTTTCAATCCTTTCTGACTTCATTTGTTATTTTTCATGCATTTACTAATTATTTTTAGCTATAAGACCCTAAAATTGAAAATCATTTCAAATGAACTCTGAAAAGGTTGAAACTTGGCATGATATCATCATTTCATCCACATAGCATGTGCAAGAAAGTTGAGAGGGTTACGGCAAAAACTGGATGCACTTCGTGTACAAAACGGACAATCTCTTTCAAAGTATCAGGATTTCATCCGGAAACTCGTCTGTTACAAAGGGATTTCATTTTTTAAAACTTATTTGAACTCCTCACTTTTTGTCTGTTCAAAATGCACCATTCAAAGCCACATCATCATTTTTCAATCCTTTCTGACTTCATTTGTTATTTTTCATGCATTTACTAATTATTTTGACCTATAAGACCCTAAAATTGAAATGCATTTCAAATGAACTCTGAAAAGGTTGAAAGTTGGCATGATATCATCATTTCATCCACACAGCATGTGCAAGAAAGTTGAGAGGGTTACGGCAAAAACTGGATCCACTTCGTGTACAAAACGGACAATCTCTTTCAAAGTATCAGGATATCATCCGGAAACTCGTCTGTTACAAAGGGATTTCATTTTTAAAACCTATTTGAACTCCTGACTTTTTGTGTGTTCAAAATGCACCATTCAAAGCCACGTCATCATTTTTCAATCCTTTCTGACTTCATTTGTTATTTTTCATGCATTTACTAATTATTTTGACCTATAAGACCCTAAAATTGAAATGCATTTCAAATGAACTCTGAAAAGGTTGAAAGTTGGCATGATATCATCATTTCATCCACACAGCATGTGCAAGAAAGTTGAGAGGGTTACGGCAAAAACTGGATGCACTTCGTGTACAAAACGGACAATCTCTTTCAAAGTATCAGGATTTCATCCGGAAACTCGTCTGTTACAAAGGGATTTCATTTTTTAAAACTTATTTGACCTCCTGACTTTTTGTGTGTTCAAAATGCACCATTCAAAGCCACATCATCATTTTTCAATCCTTTCTGACTTCATTTGTTATTTTTCATGCATTTACTAATTATTTTTAGCTATAAGACCCTAAAATTGAAAATCATTTCAAATGAACTCTCAAAAGGTTGAAACTTGGCATGATATCATCATTTCATCCACATAGCATGTGCAAGAAAGTTGAGAGGGTTACGGCAAAAACTGGATGCACTTCGTGTACAAAACGGACAATCTCTTTCAAAGTATCAGGATTTCATCCGGAAACTCGTCTGTTACAAAGGGATTTCATTTTTTAAAACTTATTTGAACTCCTCACTTTTTGTCTGTTCAAAATGCACCATTCAAAGCCACATCATCATTTTTCAATCCTTTCTGACTTCATTTGTTATTTTTCATGCATTTACTAATTATTTTGACCTATAAGACCCTAAAATTGAAATGCATTTCAAATGAACTCTGAAAAGGTTGAAAGTTGGCATGATATCATCATTTCATCCACACAGCATGTGCAAGAAAGTTGAGAGGGTTACGGCAAAAACTGGATCCACTTCGTGTACAAAACGGACAATCTCTTTCAAAGTATCAGGATTTCATCCGGAAACTCGTCTGTTACAAAGGGATTTCATTTTTAAAACCTATTTGAACTCCTGACTTTTTGTGTGTTCAAAATGCACCATTCAAAGCCACATCATCATTTTTCAATCCTTTCTGACTTCATTTGTTATTTTTCATGCATTTACTAATTATTTTGAGCTATAAGACCCTAAAATTGAAAAGCATTTCAAATGAACTCTGAAAAGGTTGAAACTTGGCATGATATCAACATTTCATCCACATAGCATGTGCAGGAAAGTTGAGAGGGTTACGGCAAAAACTGGATGCACTTCGTCTACAAAACAGACAATCTCTTTCAAAGTATCAGGATTTCATCCGGAAACTCGTCTGTTACAAAGGGATTTCATTTTTTAAAACTTATTTGAACTCCTGACTTTTTGTGTGTTCAAAATGCACCATTCAAAGCCACGTCATCATTTTTCAATCCTTTCTGACTTCATTTGTTATTTTTCATGCATTTACTAATTATTTTGAGCTATAAGACCCTAAAATTGAAAAGCATTTCAAATGAACTCTGAAAAGGTTGAAAGTTGGCATCATATCATCATTTCATCCACATAGCATGTGCAAGAAAGTTGAGAGGGTTACGGCAAAAACTAGATCCACTTCGTGTACAAAACGGACAATCTCTTTCAAAGTATCAGGATTTCATCCGGAAACTCGTCTGTTACAGAGGGATTTCATTTTTTTCAACCTATTTGAACTCCTGACTTTTTGTGTGTTCAAAATGCACCATTCAAAGCCACATCATCATTTTTCAATCCTTTCTGACTTCATTTGTTATTTTTCATGCATTTACTAATTATTTTGAGCTATAAGACCCTAAAATTGAAAAGCATTTCAAATGAACTCTGAAAAGGTTGAAACTTGGCATGATATCATCATTTCATCCACATAGCATGTGCAGGAAAGTTGAGAGGGTTACGGCAAAAACTGGATGCACTTCGTGTACAGAACGGACAATCTCTTTCAAAGTATCAGGATTTCATCCGGAAACTCGTCTGTTACAAAGGGATTTCATTTTAAAAATCTATTTGAACTCCTGACTTTTTGTGTGTTCAGAATGCACCATTCAAATCCACGTCATCATTTTTCAATCCTTTCTGACTTCATTTGTTATTTTTCATGCATTTACTAATTATTTTGACCTATAAGACCCTAAAATTGAAATGCATTTCAAATGAACTCTGAAAAGGTTGAAAGTTGGCATGATATCATCATTTCATCCACACAGCATGTGCAGGAAAGTTGAGAGGGTTATGGCAAAAACTGGATGCGCTTCGTGTACAAAACGGACAATCTCTTTCAAAGTATCAGGATTTCATCCGGAAACTCGTCTGTTACAAAGGGATTTCATTTTTTAAAACTTATTTGAACTCCTGACTTTTTGTGTGTTCAAAATGCACCATTCAAAGCCACATCATCATTTTTCACTCCTTTCTGACTTCATTTGTTATTTTTCATGCATTTACTAATTATTTTTAGCTATAAGAACCTAAAATTGAAAAGCATTTCAAATGAACTCTGAAAAGGTTGAAAGTTGGCATGATATCATCATTTCATCCACATAGCATGTGCAAGAAAGTTGAGAGGGTTACGGCAAAAACTGGATGCACTTCGTGTACAAAACGGACAATCTCTTTCAAAGTATCAGGATTTCATCCGGAAACTCGTTTGTTACAAAGGGATTTCATTTTTTAAAACTTATTTGAACTCCTGACTTTTTGTGTGTTCAAAATGCACCATTCAAAGCCACATCATCATTTTTCAATCCTTTCTGACTTCATTTGTTATTTTTCATGCATTTACTAATTATTTTGACCTATAAGACCCTAAAATTGAAATGCATTTCAAATGAACTCTGAAAAGGTTGAAAGTTGGCATGATATCATCATTTCATCCACACAGCATGTGCAAGAAAGTTGAGAGGGTTACGGCAAAAACTGGATCCACTTCGTGTACAAAACGGACAATCTCTTTCAAAGTATCAGGATTTCATCCGGAAACTCGTCTGTTACAAAGGGATTTCATTTTTTAAAACTTACTTGAACTCCTGACTTTTTGTGTGTTCAAAATGCACCATTCAAAGCCACATCATCATTTTTCAATCCTTTCTGACTTCATTTGTTATTTTTCATGCATTTACTAATTATTTTGAGCTATAAGAACCTAAAATTGAAAAGCATTTCAAATGAACTCTGAAAAGGTTGAAAGTAGGCATGATATCATCATTTCATCCACATAGCATGTGCAAGAAAGTTGAGAGGGTTACGGCAAAAACTGGATGCACTTCGTGTACAAAACGGACAATCTCTTTCAAAGTATCAGGATTTCATCCGGACACTCGTTTGTTACAAAGGGATTTCATTTTTTTAAACTTATTTGAACTCCTGACTTTTTGTGTCTTCAAAATGCACCATTCAAAGCCACATCATCATTTTTCAATCCTTTGTGACTTCATTTGTTATTTTTCATGCATTTACTAATTATTTTGACCTATAAGACCCTAAAATTGAAATGCATTTCATATGAACTCTGAAAAGGTTGAAAGTTGGCACGATATCATCATTTCATCCACATAGCATGTGCAAGAAAGTTGAGAGGGTTACGGAAAAAACTGGATGCACTTCGTGTACAAAACGGACAATCTCTTTCAAAGTATCAGGATTTCATCCGGAAACTCGTCTGTTACAAAGGGATTACATTTTTTAAAACTTACTTGAACTCCTGACTTTTTGTGTGTTCAAAATGGACCGTTCAAAGCCACATCATCATTTTTCAATCCTTTCTGACTTCATTTGTTATTTTTCATGCATTTACTAATTATTTTTAGCTATAAGACCCTAAAATTGAAAAGCATTTCAAATGAACTCTGAAAAGGTTGAAACTTGGCATGATATCATCATTTCATCCACATAGCATGTGCAAGAAAGTTGAGAGGGTTACGGCAAAAACTGGATGCACTTCGTGTACAAAACGGACAATCTCTTTCAAAGTATCAGGATTTCATCCGGAAACTCGTTTGTTACAAAGGGATTTCATTTTTTAAAACTTATTTGAACTCCTGACTTTTTGTGTGTTCAAAATGCACCATTCAAAGCCACATCATCATTTTTCAATCCTTTGTGACTTCATTTGTTATTTTTCATGCATTTACTAATTATTTTGACCTATAAGACCCTAAAATTGAAATGCATTTCAAATGAACTCTGAAAAGGTTGAAAGTTGGCACGACATCATCATTTCATCCACATAGCATGTGCAAGAAAGTTGAGAGGGTTACGGAAAAAACTGGATGCACTTCGTGTACAAAACGGACAATCTCTTTCAAAGTATCAGGATTTCATCCGGAAACTCGTCTGTTACAAAGGGATTTCATTTTTTAAAACTTACTTGAACTCCTGACTTTTTGTGTGTTCAAAATGCACCATTCAAAGCCACATCATCATTTTTCAATCCTTTCCGACTTCATTTGTTATTTTTCATGCATTTACTAATTATTTTGAGCTATAAGAACTTAAAATTGAAAAGCATTTCAAATGAACTCTGAAAAGGTTGAAAGTTGGCATGATATCATCATTTCATCCACATAGCATGTGCAAGAAAGTTGAGAGGGTTACGGCAAAAACTGGATGCACTTCGTGTACAAAACGGACAATCTCTTTCAAAGTATCAGGATTTCATCCGGAAACTCGTCTGTTACAGAGGGATTTCATTTTTTAAAACCTATTTGAACTCCTGACTTTTTGTGTGTTCAAAATGCACCATTCAAAGCCACATCATCATTTTTCAATCCTTTCTGACTTCATTTGTTATTTTTCATGCATTTACTAATTATTTTTAGCTATAAGACCCTAAAATTGAAAAGCATTTCAAATGAACTCTGAAAAGGTTGAAAGTTGGCATCATATCATTATTTCATCCACATAGCATGTGCAAGAAAGTTGAGAGGGTTACGGCAAAAACTGGATGCACTTCGTGTCCAAAACGGACAATCTCTTTCAAAGTATCAGGATTTCATCCGGAAACTCGTCTGTTACAAAGGGATTTCATTTTTTAAAACTTATTTGAACTCCTGACTTTGTGTGTGTTCAAAATGCACCATTCAAAGCCACATCATCATTTTTCAATCCTTTCTGACTTCATTTGTTATTTTTCATGCATTTACTAATTATTTTTAGCTATAAGACCCTAAAATTGAACAGCATTTCAAATGAACTCTGAAAAGGTTGAAACTTGGCATGATATCATCATTTCATCCACACAGCATGTGCAATAGAGTTGAGAGGGTTACGGCAAAAACTGGATCCACTTCGTGTACAAAACGGACAATCTCTTTCAAAGTATCAGGATTTCATCCGGAAACTCGTCTGTTACAAAGGGATTTCATTTTTTTAAACTTACTTGAACTCCTGACTTTTTGTGTGTTCAAAATGCACCATCCAAAGCCACATCATCATATTTCAATCCTTTCTGACTTCATTTGTTATTTTTCATGCATTTACTAATTATTTTGAGCTATAAGAACCTAAAATTGAAATGCATTTCAAATGAACTCTGAAAAGGTTGAAAGTTGGCATGATATCATCATTTCATCCACATAGCATGTGCAAGAAAGTTGAGAGGGTTAGTGCAAAAACTGGATCCACTTCGTGTACAAAATGGACAATCTCTTTCAAAGTATCAGGATTTCATCCGGACACTCGTTTGTTACAAAGGGATTTCATTTTTTTAAACTTGTTTGAACTCCTGACTTTTTGTGTGTTCAAAATGCACCATTCAAAGCCACATCATCATTTTTCAATCCTTTGTGACTTCATTTGTTATTTTTCATGCATTTACTAATTATTTTGACCTATAAGACCCTAAAATTGAAATGGATTTCAAATGAACTCTGAAAAGGTTGAAAGTTGGCACGATATCATCATTTCATCCACATAGCATGTGCAAGAAAGTTGAGAGGGTTACGGAAAAAACTGGATGCACTTCGTGTACAAAACGGACAATCTCTTTCAAAGTATCAGGATTTCATCCGGAAACTCGTCTGTTACAAAGGGATTTCATTTTTTAAAACTTACTTGAACTCCTGACTTTTTGTGTGTTCAAAATGCACCATTCAAAGCCACATCATCATTTTTCAATCCTTTCTGACTTCATTTGTTATTTTTCATGCATTTACTAATTATTTTTAGCTATAAGACCCTAAAATTGAAAAGCATTTCAAATGAACTCTGAAAAGGTTGAAACTTGGCATGACATCATCATTTCATCCACATAGCATGTGCAAGAAAGTTGAGAGGGTTACGGCAAAAACTGGATGCACTTCGTGTACAAAACGGACAATCTCTTTCAAAGTATCAGGATTTCATCCGGAAACTCGTTTGTTACAAAGGGATTTCATTTTTTAAAACTTATTTGAACTCCTGACTTTTTGTGTGTTCAAAATGCACCATTCAAAGCCACATCATCATTTTTCAATCCTTTGTGACTTCATTTGTTATTTTTCATGCATTTACTAATTATTTTGACCTATAAGACCCTAAAATTGAAATGCATTTCAAATGAACTCTGAAAAGGTTGAAAGTTGGCACGATATTATCATTTCATCCACATAGCATGTGCAAGAAAGTTGAGAGGGTTACGGAAAAAACTGGATGCACTTCGTGTACAAAACGGACAATCTCTTTCAAAGTATCAGGATTTCATCCGGAAACTCGTCTGTTACAAAGGGATTTCATTTTTTAAAACTTACTTGAACTCCTGACTTTTTGTGTGTTCAAAATGCACCATTCAAAGCCACATCATCATTTTTCAATCCTTTCTGACTTCATTTGTTATTTTTCATGCATTTACTAATTATTTTGAGCTATAAGAACTTAAAATTGAAAAGCATTTCAAATGAACTCTGAAAAGGTTGAAAGTTGGCATGATATCATCATTTCATCCACATAGCATGTGCAAGAAAGTTGAGAGGGTTACGGCAAAAACTGGATGCACTTCGTGTACAAAACGGACAATCTCTTTCAAAGATTAGGATTTCATCCGGACACTCGTCTGTTACAAAGGGATTTCATTTTTTAAAACCTATTTGAACTCCTGACTTTTTGTGTGTTCAAAATGCACCATTCAAAGCCACATCATCATTTTTCAATCCTTTCTGACTTCATTTGTTATTTTTCATGCATTTACTAATTATTTTGAGCTATAAGACCCTAAAATTGAAAAGCATTTCAAATGAACTCTGAAAAGGTTGAAAGTTGGCATGATATCATCATTTCATCCACATAGCATGTGCAGGAAAGTTGAGAGGGTTACGGCAAAAACTGGATGCACTTCGTGTACAAAACGGACAATCTCTTTCAAAGTATCAGGATTTCATCCGGAAACTCGTCTGTTACAAAGGGATTTCATTTTTTAAAACTTATTTGAACTCCTGACTTTTTGTGTATTCAAAATGCACCATTCAAAGCCACATCATCATTTTCAGTCCTTTCTGACTTCATTTGTTATTTTTCATGCGTTTACTAATTATTTGGAGCTATAAGACCCTAAAAATGAAACGCATTTCAAATGAACTCTGAAAAGGTTGAAACTTGGCATGATGTCATCATTTCATCCACATATCATGTGTAGGAAAGTTGAGAGGGTTACGGCAAAAACTGGATGCACTTCGTGTACAAAACGGACAATCTCTTTCAAAGTATCAGGATTTCATCCGGAAACTCGTCTGTTACAAAGGGATTTCATTTTTTAAAACTTATTTGAACTCCTGACTTTTTGTGTGTTCAAAATGCACCATTCAAAGCCACATCATCATTTTTCAATCCTTTCTGACTTCATTTGTTATTTTTCATGCATTTACTAATTATTTTGAGCTATAAGACCCTAAAATTGAAAAGCATTTCAAATGAACTCTGAAAAGCTTGAAAGTTGGCATCATATAATCATTTCATCCACATAGCATGTGCAAGAAAGTTGAGAGGGTTACGGCTAAAACTGGATGCACTTCGTGTACAAAACGGACAATCTCTTTCAAAGTATCAGGATTTCATCCGGAAACTCGTGTGTTACAAAGAGATTTCATTTTTTAAAACTTACTTGAACTCCTGACTTTTTGTGTGTTCAAAATGCACCATTCAAAGCCACATCATCATTTTTCAATCCTTTCTGACTTCATTTGTTATTTTTCATGCATTTACTAATTATTTTGAGCTATAAGAACCTAAAATTGAAAAGCATTTCAAATGAACTCTGAAAAGGTTGAAAGTTGGCATGATATCATCATTTCATCAACATAGCATGTGCAAGAAAGTTGAGAGGGTTACGGCAAAAACTGGATACACTTCGTGTACAAAACTGACAATCTCTTTCAAAGTATTAGGATTTCATCCGGACACTCGTCTGTTACAAAGGGATTTCATTTTTTAAAACCTATTTGAACTCCTGACTTTTTTTGTATTCAAAATGCACCATTCAAAGACACATCATCATTTTTCAATCCTTTCTGACTTCATTTGTTATTTTTCATGCATTTACTAATTATTTTTAGCTATAAGACCCTAAAATTGAAAAGCATTTCAAATGAACTCTGAAAAGGTTGAAACTTGGCATGATATCATCATTTCATCCACATAGCATGTGCAAGAAAGTTGAGAGGGTTACGGCAAAAACTGGATGCACTTCGTGTACAAAACGGACAATCTCTTTCAAAGTATTAGGATTTCATCCGGACACTCGTCTGTTACAAAGGTATTTCATTTTTTAACACCTATTTGAACTCCTGACTTTTTGTGTATTCAAAATGCACCATTCAAAGCCACATCATCATTTTTCAATCCTTTCTGACTTCATTTGTTATTTTTCATGCATTTACTAATTATTTTGAGCTATAAGAACCTAAAATTGAAAAGCGTTTCAAATGAACTCTGAAAAGGTTGAAAGTTGGCATGATATCATCATTTCATCAACATAGCATGTGCAAGAAAGTTGAGAGGGTTACGGCAAAAACTGGATACACTTCGTGTACAAAACTGACAATCTCTTTCAAAGTATTAGGATTTCATCCGGACACTCGTCTGTTACAAAGGGATTTCATTTTTTAAAACCTATTTGAACTCCTGACTTTTTTTGTATTCAAAATGCACCATTCAAAGACACATCATCATTTTTCAATCCTTTCTGACTTCATTTGTTATTTTTCATGCATTTACTAATTATTTTTAGCTATAAGACCCTAAAATTGAAAAGCATTTCAAATGAACTCTGAAAAGGTTGAAACTTGGCATGATATCATCATTTCATCAACATAGCATGTGCAAGAAAGTTGAGAGGGTTACGGCAAAAACTGGATGCACTTCGTGTACAAAACGGACAATCTCTTTCAAAGTATTAGGATTTCATCCGGACACTCGTCTGTTACAAAGGGATTTCATTTTTTAAAACCTATTTGAACTCCTGACTTTTTTTGTATTCAAAATGCACCATTCAAAGCCACATCATCATTTTTCAATCCTTTCTGACTTCATTTGTTATTTTTCATGCATTTACTAATTATTTTTAGCTATAAGACCCTAAAATTGAAAAGCATTTCAAATGAACTCTGAAAAGGTTGAAACTTGGCATGATATCATCATTTCATCCACATAGCATGTGCAAGAAAGTTGAGAGGGTTACGGCAAAAACTGGATGCACTTCGTGTACAAAACGGACAATCTCTTTCAAAGTATCAGGATTTCATCCGGAAACTCGTGTGTTACAAAGAGATTTCATTTTTTAAAACTTACTTGAACTCCTGACTTTTTGTGTGTTCAAAATGCACCATTCAAAGCCACATCATCATTTTTCAATCCTTTCTGACTTCATTTGTTATTTTTCATGCATTTACTAATTATTTTGAGCTATAAGAACCTAAAATTGAAAAGCATTTCAAATGAACTCTGAAAAGGTTGAAAGTTGGCATGATATCATCATTTCATCAACATAGCATGTGCAAGAAAGTTGAGAGGGTTACGGCAAAAACTGGATACACTTCGTGTAGAAAACTGACAATCTCTTTCAAAGTATTAGGATTTCATCCGGACACTCGTCTGTTACAAAGGGATTTCATTTTTTAAAACCTATTTGAACTCCTGACTTTTTTTGTATTCAAAATGCACCATTCAAAGACACATCATCATTTTTCAATCCTTTCTGACTTCATTTGTTATTTTTCATGCATTTACTAATTATTTTTAGCTATAAGACCCTAAAATTGAAAAGCATTTCAAATGAACTCTGAAAAGGTTGAAACTTGGCATGATATCATCATTTCATCAACATAGCATGTGCAAGAAAGTTGAGAGGGTTACGGCAAAAACTGGATGCACTTCGTGTACAAAACGGACAATCTCTTTCAAAGTATTAGGATTTCATCCGGACACTCGTCTGTTACAAAGGGATTTCATTTTTTAAAACCTATTTGAACTCCTGACTTTTTTTGTATTCAAAATGCACCATTCAAAGCCACATCATCATTTTTCAATCCTTTCTGACTTCATTTGTTATTTTTCATGCATTTACTAATTATTTTTAGCTATAAGACCCTAAAATTGAAAAGCATTTCAAATGAACTCTGAAAAGGTTGAAACTTGGCATGATATCATCATTTCATCCACATAGCATGTGCAAGAAAGTTGAGAGGGTTACGGCAAAAACTGGATGCACTTCGTGTACAAAACGGACAATCTCTTTCAAAGTATCAGGATTTCATCCGGAAACTCGTGTGTTACAAAGAGATTTCATTTTTTAAAACTTACTTGAACTCCTGACTTTTTGTGTGTTCAAAATGCACCATTCAAAGCCACATCATCATTTTTCAATCCTTTCTGACTTCATTTGTTATTTTTCATGCATTTACTAATTATTTTGAGCTATAAGAACCTAAAATTGAAAAGCATTTCAAATGAACTCTGAAAAGGTTGAAAGTTGGCATGATATCATCATTTCATCAACATAGCATGTGCAAGAAAGTTGAGAGGGTTACGGCAAAAACTGGATACACTTCGTGTAGAAAACTGACAATCTCTTTCAAAGTATTAGGATTTCATCCGGACACTCGTCTGTTACAAAGGGATTTCATTTTTTAAAACCTATTTGAACTCCTGACTTTTTTTGTATTCAAAATGCACCATTCAAAGACACATCATCATTTTTCAATCCTTTCTGACTTCATTTGTTATTTTTCATGCATTTACTAATTATTTTTAGCTATAAGACCCTAAAATTGAAAAGCATTTCAAATGAACTCTGAAAAGGTTGAAACTTGGCATGATATCATCATTTCATCCACATAGCATGTGCAAGAAAGTTGAGAGGGTTACGGCAAAAACTGGATGCACTTCGTGTACAAAACGGACAATCTCTTTCAAAGTATTAGGATTTCATCCGGACACTCGTCTGTTACAAAGGTATTTCATTTTTTAACACCTATTTGAACTCCTGACTTTTTGTGTATTCAAAATGCACCATTCAAAGCCACATCATCATTTTTCAATCCTTTCTGACTTCATTTGTTATTTTTCATGCATTTACTAATTATTTTGAGCTATAAGAACCTAAAATTGAAAAGCGTTTCAAATGAACTCTGAAAAGGTTGAAAGTTGGCATGATATCATCATTTCATCAACATAGCATGTGCAAGAAAGTTGAGAGGGTTACGGCAAAAACTGGATACACTTCGTGTACAAAACTGACAATCTCTTTCAAAGTATTAGGATTTCATCCGGACACTCGTCTGTTACAAAGGGATTTCATTTTTTAAAACCTATTTGAACTCCTGACTTTTTTTGTATTCAAAATGCACCATTCAAAGACACATCATCATTTTTCAATCCTTTCTGACTTCATTTGTTATTTTTCATGCATTTACTAATTATTTTTAGCTATAAGACCCTAAAATTGAAAAGCATTTCAAATGAACTCTGAAAAGGTTGAAACTTGGCATGATATCATCATTTCATCAACATAGCATGTGCAAGAAAGTTGAGAGGGTTACGGCAAAAACTGGATGCACTTCGTGTACAAAACGGACAATCTCTTTCAAAGTATTAGGATTTCATCCGGACACTCGTCTGTTACAAAGGGATTTCATTTTTTAAAACCTATTTGAACTCCTGACTTTTTTTGTATTCAAAATGCACCATTCAAAGCCACATCATCATTTTTCAATCCTTTCTGACTTCATTTGTTATTTTTCATGCATTTACTAATTATTTTTAGCTATAAGACCCTAAAATTGAAAAGCATTTCAAATGAACTCTGAAAAGGTTGAAACTTGGCATGATATCATCATTTCATCCACATAGCATGTGCAAGAAAGTTGAGAGGGTTACGGCAAAAACTGGATGCACCTCGTATACAAAACGGACAATCTCTTTCAAAGTATCAGGATTTCATCCGGAAACTCGTCTGTTACAAAGGGATTTCATTTTTTAAAACTTATTCTAACTCCTGACTTTTTGTGTGTTCAAAATGCACCATTCAAAGCCACATCATCATTTTTCAATCCTTTGTGACTTCATTTGTTATTTTTCATGCATTTACTAATTATTTTGAGCTATAAGAACCTAAAATTGAAAAGCATTTCAAATGAACTCTGAAAAGGTTGAAAGTTGGCAAGATATCATCATTTCATGAACATAGCATGTGCAAGAAAGTTGAGAGGGTTACGGCAAAAACTGGATACACTTTGTGTACAAAACTGACAATCTCTTTCAAAGTATTAGGATTTCATCCGGACACTCGTCTGTTACAAAGGGATTTCATTTTTTAAAACCTATTTGAACTCCTGACTTTTTTTGTATTCAAAATGCACCATTCAAAGACACATCATCATTTTTCAATCCTTTCTGACTTCATTTGTTATTTTTCATGCATTTACTAATTATTTTTAGCTATAAGACCCTAAAATTGAAAAGCATTTCAAATGAACTCTGAAAAGGTTGAAACTTGGCATGATATCATCATTTCATCAACATAGCATGTGCAAGAAAGTTGAGAGGGTTACGGCAAAAACTGGATGCACTTCGTGTACAAAACGGACAATCTCTTTCAAAGTATTAGGATTTCATCCGGACACTCATCTGTTACAAAGGGATTTCATTTTTTAAAACCTATTTGAACTCCTGACTTTTTTTGTATTCAAAATGCACCATTCAAAGCCACATCATCATTTTTCAATCCTTTCTGACTTCATTTGTTATTTTTCATGCATTTACTAATTATTTTTAGCTATAAGACCCTAAAATTGAAAAGCATTTCAAATGAACTCATAAAAGGTTGAAACTTGGCATGATATCATCATTTCATCCACATAGCATGTGCAAGAAAGTTGAGAGGGTTACGGCAAAAACTGGATGCACCTCGTATACAAAACGGACAATCTCTTTCAAAGTATCAGGATTTCATCCGGAAACTCGTCTGTTACAAAGGGATTTCATTTTTTAAAACTTATTCTAACTCCTGACTTTTTGTGTGTTCAAAATGCACCATTCAAAGCCACATCATCATTTTTCAATCCTTTCTCACTTCATTTGTTATTTTTCATGCATTTACTAATTATTTTGAGCTATAAGAACCTAAAATTGAAAAGCATTTCAAATGAACTCTGAAAAGGTTGAAAGTTGGTATGATATCATAATTTCATCCACATAGCATGTGCAAGAAAGTTGAGAGGGTTACGGCAAAAACTGGATGCACCTCGTGTACAAAACGGACAATCTCTTTCAAAGTATCAGGATTTCATCCGGAAACTCGTCTGTTACAAAGGGATTTCATTTTTTAAACTTACTTGAACTCCTGGCTTTTTGTGTGTTCAAAATGCACCATTCAAAGCCACATCATCATTTTTCAATCCTTTCTGACTTCATTTGTTATTTTTCATGCATTTACTAATTATTTTGAGCTATAGGAACCTAAAATTGAAAAGCATTTCAAATGAACTCTGAAAAGGTTGAGAGTTGGCATGATATCATCATTTCATCAACATAGCATGTGCAAGAAAGTTGAGAGGGTTACGGCAAAAACTGGATGCACTTCGTGTACAAAATGGACAATCTCTTTCAAAGTATTAGGATTTCATCCGGACACTCGTCTGTTACAAAGGGATTTCATTTTTTAACACCTATTTGAACTCCTGACTTTTTTTGTGTTCAAAATGCACCATTCAAAGCCACATCATCATTTTTCAATCCTTTCTGACTTCATTTGTTATTTTTCATGCATTTACTAATTATTTTGAGCTATAAGACCCTAAAATTGAAAAGCATTTCAAATGAACTCTGAAAAGGTTGAAAGTTGGCATGATATCATCATTTCATCCACATAGAATGTGGAAGAAAGTTGAGAGGGTTACGGCAAAAACTGGATGCACTTCGTGTACAAAACGGACAATCTCTTTCAAAGTATCAGGATTTCATCCGGAAACTCGTCTGTTACAAAGGGATTTCATTTTTTAAAACTTATTGTAACTTCTGACTTTTTGTGTGTTCAAAATGCACCATTCAAAGCCACATCATCATTTTTCAATCCTTTCTGACTTCATTTGTTATTTTTCATGCATTTACTAATTATTTTGAGCTATAAGAACCTAAAATTGAAAAGCATTTCAAATGAACTCTGAAAAGGTTGAAAGTTGGCATGATATCATAATTTCATCCACATAGCATGTGCAAGAAAGTTGAGAGGGTTATGGCAAAAACTAGATGCACTTCGTGTACAAAACGGAAAATCTCTTTCAAAGTATCAGGATTTCATCCGGAAACTAGTCTGTTACAAAGGGATTTCATTTTTTAAAACTTATTTGAACTACTGACTTTTTGTGTGTTTAAAATGCACTATTCAAAGCCACATCATCATTTTTCAATCCTTTCTGACGTCATTTGTTATTTTTCATGCATTTACTAATTATTTTGAGCTATAAGAACCTAAAATTGAAAAGCATTTCAAATGACCTCTGAAAAGGTTGAAAGTTGGCATGATATCATCATTTCATCCACATAGCATGTGCAAGAAAGTTGAGAGGGTTACGGCAAAAACTGGATGCACTTCGTGTACAAAACGGACAATCTCTATCAAAGTATTAGGATTTCATCCGGACACTCGTCTGTTACAAAGGGATTTCATTTTTGAAAACCTATTTGAACTCCTGACTTTTTGTGTGTTCAAAATGCACCATTCCAAGCCACATCATCATTTTTCAATCCTTTCTGACTTCATTTGTTATTTTTCATGCATTTACTAATTATTTTGAGCTATAAGACCCTAAAATTGAAAAGCATTTCAAATGAACTCTGAAAAGGTTGAAACTTGGCATGATATCATCATTTCATCCACATAGCATGTGCAGGAAAGTTGAGAGGGTTACGGCAAAAACTGGATGCACTTCGTGTACAAAACGGACAATCTCTTTCAAAGTATCAGGATTTCATCCGAAAACTCGTCTGTTACAAAGGGATTTCATTTTTTTAAACTTATTTGAACTCCTGACTTTTTGTGTGTTCAAAATGCACCATTCAAAGCCACATCATCATTTTTCAATCCTTTCTGACTTCATTTGTTATTTTTCATGCATTTACTAATTATTTTGAGCTATAAGACCCTAAAATTGAAAAGCATTTCAAATTAACTCTGAAAAGGTTGAAAGTTGGCATCATATCATCATTTCATCCACATAGCATGTACAAGAAAGTTGAGAGGGTTACGGCAAAAACTGGATGCACCTCGTGTACAAAACGGATAATCTCTTTCAAAGTATCAGGATTTCATCCCGAAACTCGTCTGTTACAAAGGGATTTCATTTTATAAACTTACTTGAACTCCTGACTTTTTGTGTGTTCAAAATGCACCATTCAAAGCCACATCATCATTTTTCAATCCTTTCTGACTTCATTTGTTATTTTTCATGCATTTACTAATTATTTTGAGCTATAGGAACCTAAAATTGAAAAGCATTTCAAATGAACTCTGAAAAGGTTGAGAGTTGGCATGATATCATCATTTCATCAACATAGCATGTGCAAGAAAGTTGAGAGGGTTACGGCAAAAACTGGATGCACTTCGAGTACAAAACGGACAATCTCTTTCAAAGTATTAGGATTTCATCCGGACACTCGTCTGTTACAAAGGGATTTCATTTTTTAACACCTATTTGAACTCCTGACTTTTTTTGTGTTCAAAATGCACCATTCAAAGCCACATCATCATTTTTCAATCCTTTCTGACTTCATTTGTTATTTTTCATGCATTTACTAATTATTTTGAGCTATAAGACCCTAAAATTGAAAAGCATTTCAAATGAACTCTGAAAAGGTTGAAAGTTGGCATGATATCATCATTTCATCCACATAGCGTGTGCAAGAAAGTTGAGAGGGTTACGGCAAAAACTGGATGCACTTCGTGTACAAAACGGACAATCTCTTTCAAAGTATCAGGATTTCATCCGGAAACTCGTCTGTTACAAAGGGATTTCATTATTTTAAACCTATTTGAACTGCTGACTTTTTGTGTGTTCAAAATGCACCATTCAAAGCAGAGACTGATTTTGAATGGTGCATATTCAACACACAAAAAGTCTGTAAAGATCGCCAACCCCAACATAAAAAAATGAGCATAGATGCGCTTATAGAGAAAATTCAACCTAGATTCATAATAAATTTCTATGAATTTCAGAGAAACTCACTGTGAATTTAGGCCAAATTCCCTGTATAAGGGCATCTATTTTCATTTTGAGAGGAGCTCAACAAGGCAGAGAGGGACGTGTTTTTTTTCTCTTTTGCTTTATTAGTTTTGTTTTGTTTCTACTTACAACAAAAAAATTATTTATTTTATTTCTAATTACTTATGTATTTTACTTTAATTATTTTATTTTTATCTATTTTACTGCTGCTATTTTTATTTATTTTACTGCTGCTATTTTTACTTAATTTATTAAGGTTTATTTATTGTAGTTACTATACTTTATTTTATTTTATTTTATTTTATTAAGGTTTATTTAGTTTTATTTCTTTTATTAAGGTTTATTTATTTTAAAAATATAAAAAAATGAACATAGATGCGCTTATAGAGAAAATTAAACCTAAATTCACAGTAAATTTCAATTTACTGTGAATTTAGGTGAAATTCCCTGTATAAGGGCATCTATTTTCACTTTAAGAGAAGCTCAACAAGGCATAGAGGGACGGGCTTATAAACTAGTGTGAGCGCCCTTCGGTTGGCGAGGTGGGACTAAACACTGGCCGCGACTAGGACCAGCCCTTTAGTCTCGGTTTGTGGTATGAACCGGGACTAAAGGGTGGTGGTCCAGGAGCGTGGCCCATTGGTCCCGGTTTGTACCACCAACCGGGACCAAAGGGTCCGGACGAACCGGGACCAATGCCCCCACGAGGCCCGGCAGGCCCCTGGCCGCACGAACCGGGACCAATGCTCACATTAGTCCCTGTTCGTGACTGAACCGGGGCTAATGTGAAAACTGCCCTGTGACCTAAGCCCTGTTTTCTACTAGTGTATATGAAGCGGTTGCTGAGCTTGGAAATTTCTTTAGAGAGCTATGCTACAGAACACTCAAGTTAACTGTTCTAGAAAGACTTGAAAAGGAAATCCCAATTATTCTTTGCAAGCTTGAGAAGATTTTCCCTCCAGCTTTGTTCATCGTCATGGTCCATTTGGCGGTGCATTTACCAAAAGAGGCAATGCTTAGAGGCTCTGTGCAATACGGTTGGATGTACCCAATCAAAAGAAGGCTGCTTACTTGTAAGCGTTATGTGCGAAACATGGCAAGACCTGAAGGTTCGATTGGCGAAACATATGTCGTTGATGAGTGCTTGACATTTTTCTCTAGATACTTTGGCGATGTCGAAACGAGATGGAACCGCCCGGGCAGAAATAGAGAGTGGTATGATTCACAAAGTGGTGATGTCTCGGTTTTCAACCACGGTGTGAACTTTCTTGCAGCCTCACAATACTTGGAGGCTGCTGATGAGTTTGACAAGATGGTTTGGTATGTGCTCAGCAATTGCGCTGAGGTTCTACCATATATCGAGTATGTTATATCTTGTGCACTCGTTATATTTTATTGGTTGGGTTGGTACCAGCCTAATGTTTCAATTCACTTGTTTTGTTGGCATTGCAAGAAATGCAATGAAGAGTTGGATCAGGAACAAAGCCACATCCATGTTGATAAAAGGGTTGCCAAGGGATTTTCTAAATGGTTTAAGAATCATGTGAGATCTTTAGCCACATGTTTTATGTTTTCTGTGTTATGCACCAACTATTAAATACCATTGTTGCTAAATGGTTTATTTGTGTAGATTGGAAAGTCGCATGAGGAGAATAAGGTCAGTGATGATCTATTTGCTTTGGCATGCAGACCGGATAAGCGAGTGAGACTGTATTCAGCATGTATTGCTGACAGTGTCTGGTACCACACCGTTGACTAGATGGAAAAAAGAAAGACACGGAATAGTGGAATCGTCACTAAGGAGTCACATGATGGTGAGAATATTGACTACTATGGTCAGCTGAGAAGCATTGTTAAGTTGCAGTAAAACTCCAGCGGAGGCATCCATCGCTCTGTTGTCTTATTTCGCTGTGACTGGTTTGATCTTGGTGGCAAGAAGAAAAGAGGAGTCAAATATGATGGCCACTTCAAAAGCGTCAACACTGCAAGGTGCTGGTATAAGAATGATCCCTTTATTCTAACAACACAAGTAACAATGGTATTCTATCTGCCAGACACTTATTTGCACGGAAAATGGTGAGTTGTGTAAAGGTTTGATCACAGACACTTGTGGAATATGATAGTAACTAAAATGGAAAAGGGCCTCGGTGGTAGTGGACTAACATACCAGGATGATGACTCTATGGAAGTTCCGGTGCAAGAAGATGATGACTCTACGGAAGTTCCAGTACAAAACAGAGTGCGAAGGGACTGGGAACGTGTGCTTGTTGATGCTACAACTATTGAAGGCATTAAAAAAAGAAAGGTGGTAGTGGATGGAGATGAAAATGAGGACGATGTAAATAGGACTGATGATATATGATGCAATATTGTAGTGATGATGAGGAAAACAGGACTGGGCATAGAGTTCCTTGTTTTGGTATCGACGATGATGAGTAGCAAAGGTAAATTTTTGTCTCCTTGGTGAGCTAATGCTATTACTACATGTTCTTTGTTTTTTCTACAAGGCTGGTGACCTAGTACTTTTACTGATGTATTTTTTTTACTACATGATGTGATCCTCATGTGATTTAAGATCCATGTGAGTGATTCAAAATGCTTGAAGATTACATGGGCAAAATGCTTGAAGATTCCAGGCGCAAAGTGTAGTTTTTGTCAGTACTGTAGTGATACTGATGGCAAGAACAAGTTGTTGTGATACTGATGGCAAGAAGATTCCAAGAGTAAAGTGTAGTTTAATTTCTGTTTTTGTGTGACTAGCTGTTTTTGTACTATATGCTTTGATTCCAGGAGCAAAGTTTAATTTCGATCTCATGAAGTGTTTTGAGCTGTTTCAAGAAGAATGGTCATACTAAGTTTTTTGAGTTGTGATACTTATGGCAAGAAGAAGTTTCATGAAGAGATCTTTTTGTAGTAATTTTGCAGTTGTGGAATTAATGTCCAAATCAGAGCTGGTTACAGATTTGTTTCATGAAGAGATGTTTTAGAGATGTTGCAAAGTTAGGTGTGGATTTTGTAATAATTTCCACAGAATTTTACAGTTAACTGAGAAGATTAGGTCTGAATTTGCTAAATTTAACTCAACTGAATATAACACTGAATTTCGTACAAAAATAGTTAACTGAATTTTGTAAAAAAAGTTACGCGGGCGGGGACTCGAACCCATGACTGAGCGCTTGTTTCACTATGTTCAAAACCGCTGAGCTAAGAAGAGACTGTTTGTTATGTACCACAACGTTTCAACATATGATAAACCACCACCGCCAACACCTTCCACTGTCTCTTTTCCCCACTCGGCCCACTCTTTTCCCCACTCGACTCCTTCCTCTCCCACCGCCACCGACGCCTTCTCACTAAAAAAATACACTTCCATGATCATACGTGTTTGTCACAGTAGGTCACGTTTTCTGTCATGCATGCACATCCATGAAAATTTTATGACAGGATCAAGATAGTCATACCTGTGCTGTTGTAGAAGTGTTCCATGACATTACCAGAATTATCATCACGGAAGTGTCCACTTTCATGATGATAAATCGCGCGTCATAGAAGCGCTTTCGTCAAGGGTGACCGAGATGTGGCATCGACCGTAATGGCTCGTCGTTAAGATATCGGGTCTGGTTTTGGATTTGATATCCCGTTAACAGCCCGGACCAATGGGGATTTTCCACGTGTAAAATTCTCATTGGCCGACGGAACCACGTGTCAGCTCCTCGTTGTGACAGATGTTATCCACTCATTGGATAGGGGGCGCCTATGATATGTCGACACATGGCCGGCCCAATAGAGGCCCATTCCGGTGAAAAGGGTTGCCCAGCTAAAGGCCCACCATGTTTTTTCAGACACTAGTGGCTGGCCCGTTAACAGCCTGCCATGTTTTGGGTCAAATTGAGGCCCATATCAGATCAGGCCCGTTCACAGCCTACCGAGTTTTGGGCTAAATTACGACACATATTGGATCAGGCCCGTTAACAGGGCACTGTACCTTTGGGCCCATTCTAAGACAGATTTGTATTTCAGCCTGTTAAATGCCCGTTTACTAGTTCGGCCCGATATTAGTTTTGGCCTGTTAGCGGCCCCTGGAGTATCTGGCACATTGTCGGCCCGGATTAACTTTAGGCCATTTAACGGCCCACGCAGAAACTGGGCTATTTCTTGTCTGAAGTAACTTTAGGCCTCTCAAGGGCCCGTAGTCTTCGTGGATAAATTTCAGCCCAACTGGCCTATCGACTTGTTAATGGCCTGTGTAACAGTTGGGCCTAATTACAGCCCGCGTTGAATCCGGCCTACTTACAGCCCATCTGATAATGGTCCGTGACACTTTTGGGCCTACGGCCCGCGTGGATGCTGGCCTGCTTAAAGCCCGTAATTTTATTGCGCCAAACGGGCACGAGATATATTTTGGCCTGTTAAATGCTCGTCCTATTTGGGACAAACATGGGCCTTAGGCAGTTTCGGCCTGTATTGGACCATGAATTTTTCGGCTCAACGCTAGACCAATCTAGGTTTTAGCCTATTAAAAGCCCGTTGTATTCTCTGGCCCAGCTGGCCAGAATTTTACTCGGCCTGTTAAAGGAGCGAAACAACCATAAGCTTTAGACCTGCTAATGGGCCAAGATGATTATAGGCCCGCGTTTTGGCCCATATGAGTAACGGGCTGCCCGAAAGACCGACAACATTGGGATCCACTGAACCTTCCGGCCTAAATTACAGCATACCGACCAAGAATAAACCTAGACTATACAACAAAGAAATTATAGCATATGATCCTAAAAAAAGAAGTTACAGCATATTACATCCCCTCGGCATCAAAGTTTGCCGCCAGTGATAATAAAGGGCAACCAGACAGCAGATTACATAAACTGGGCAGGTCGCCACCAGTGGAAGTTAACAGGTGGACAAAATAATAGACAAAACCAACAGCACTTCAACACAGTTCAAGAAAGGTTAGCCCGGCCCAGCAGCTGCAGCACAAGCAGCTTAGCAACCTGATGAGACTGCGCTTCTTTGGCGCTCATATCCACCAACTTAAGCTGCATAGCATCAATAAATGTCCTGTACTTATAGTTAATATTGCATAGAGATTGGACTTCCAGTCGTATTTGAGCGGAAGCATGTATTTCTGCTTGAATCTTCAGACTGAAGAAGTTGAACAGATTCAGACGGCGACTTCATCGAGCTTGTGTCACTCAGTAAGTTTGACACCACATCAAGATGTGACTTCGTGGTTGTATCCCTACCCTCAATATGTTTTGCCTTCTCCTCTGGAATATGTGTTAGAGGGACAAACAATGGGTTCGTCTCACAATCATTGTGGCAGTTCTTCCTAGCAGCAGTGTTGTCACCCTGAAAGAGAAATAAGTAGGTAGATAACAGGTTTTGCATGTATAAGCACCAGCGCTGTCAATTCATCTCATTTCTTTGTCAGAAATAAAGAGACACGGTTTAAAATAGCATTAACATAATAGGCATTGTTCATAGTTAATATGGTAGGAAATGGCATTGTGCAGGAGCGGCCAGCTTCACCAGACCACTGGATTACAAATCAAGAACACAAGCATAGATGTAGTTCTAAACAACGTATAAGCATGAATGGTGAGTGTACTGTCAATTTATACTATTTCAGATTGGTAAATAAAGAGACATGATTTAAATAACATTAATATAATATGGCATCGTTCATAGTTGAGACATAGCAGGATATGACATTGTGCTGTTGTTAGTAGTCTCACCACACCACTGGATTACAGATCAAGAACAAAAGCATACACATAGTGCTAAAGAAGATAACTTGCTATGTTTAGTTTAATTTATATGGTACGAATAAGGAACTAGATTGTACAACTAAAGACTGAAATTGAGAACGAAAAACTTATGTTTATGTACTTCTACTTTATAAACTTTGAACAAGCAATTTGATGCAGACGAGAAAAATAAACAGCATTTGCACTCATAGATATCCAAATATAAACTACAATGTTCGAAGGCTCGAGGAGGACAAACTTACATTAGTAGTGAAGACAGGCTCTATAAAGGCATTATCCATATTGATGGGGGGCAATTCAAGAAGTTTACCTCACACTCTTCTTCAAGAATATTGGCTTTATTCTACATTTTGTTAAGAGTAAATATAGATGTGAAAATATAGGAACAAATGGCGATTATTTAACTTAAGATGCAGAGCACAAATGTAAATACAGCATACAGGCAGAAGACACTGACAAGAGTAATGCGGAGCTAAACTTCTTCAGTAACATTGGTTTTATTCAATATTTTGGCAGGAGTAAATGTAGATCTGATGTGTAGAACAATGGAGGACAAGAGAAAATAAGGTGCAAAGTGTACATGAAGAACTAGCTGACAAATATAACGACAACAGATACTTACAAGAACAATGCAGAACTAAATTTCTTCATAGGCATTGGGTTTATTCTACATTAATTTAAGCATTAATATAGATCTGATAATTTGGAGCGAACAGTGGATAAGAAGGCTATAATGGACAATGATGTCACATAATCCACCAAGTATGAATGTAAGGACAACGATAGGACAATAGGTACCCACGAGAGCAAAGCAGCGACCAGCATAGTTTCGATATCCTAGGTTTTGCGGTGCTGGTTCTATCGCCAATATACGTCGGGTGCTATGTGATTTCTCTCGTGGCACCACGTTTTCCAAGGACTTTGCTTGTACTCCTTCAGGTTCTGCAATCACCATCTTCCTTTTGGATGTCTGAAACACAAGACCAACATTTGAATGGAAAAACATGGTATCAAGACAAATGGAATAGGTGTTGGTAATGGATGGGCATGGTATCTTCACATATATCATGAGGAAATTAAGCAGATGGCGGTGCAACGAAGCAAAAGAAATGCAAGACACCTTATGCAAGATATGTGCAACCAATAAAACCTTGCCAAATTAGAGGAGGCACCTTATTGGGTGAATAGGATAAGCCATCTGCCTTTGACTCCTTGAGCTCATAATAGTCATTAGGATCATATTCTGAATACGAATCTATAGGTCAGGACCATGTGGGTTTCATTGCATCCATAATGGACCTCAATCCCTTGATGTCAAGTTTGTTACCCACTGAACTGTTCTGCAATATTCTTCTGATGTGCACATTCTTATATTCATTGTGATTACGTACAATATGTGTAAAGCATGAAAACACAAATAGTAGTGAGCTTATCTTTGTATCCAGCGGTTTTGGATCCACAGCCCCGCGCCCGCCAACCATAGCAAAAGGGATTCCAGTGATCCCATGGGTGTTGTTTCCCCCGACATCTTTGGCACGCCAGGTAGGGGGCGCAAGCCGTGGAAATCTGGCTTTGGAGCCGACGCAGCAACTTTTCCATGAGGATGGCTCGAAGGGAGAGGGCGACGTCGATCAACCGCCCTCTGGTGCCATCCGCAGCCTCGACGGCCATCCGTGTGGCCCCAAAAAGCTAAGTCATGCGAAATTTTGGGTAATTTTATTTATATATAAGTCTGTCTTCCCCGAAATATCTCGTTCCTTGTATGGGAAACCTGCACGCAATGGGACCCTTCCATTATTGGCAATGCCCTTGTCTCTATCTCGAGTTCGCTCGACAGTTCATGCGGCCGCCCTGAGAATGGCAAGGTGGCCTACCCGCTACCAGCAACGCTCTTGTCCTCTTTCGAGTCTGCTCGACAGTTCAAGCAACCGCGCTGGCAGCGGCAAGGTGGCTTGCCCGGCAGCAAGCGCCCTTCCGGCAGGGTGCTAAGCATCCGTCCTCAAAGCACCTCGGCACGGGTTTACGTGCCAGCAGCCTTATCTCAACAAGCGTAGGGTGCAAACATACAAAGAAAGATCTAACGGGAAGATAGCATGCGTGATATTAAAGTATTGCAGAGTTATATTACATCAAATAATCGTTGCGGTTCTAACTTAAGATAAAATCGTCTTGGTCTTGAACTCGCAGCGGCGATAAGAAACGGGCTGCCTAGTCCCGGCGCTGGCCCTCTATCCTCCGAACTCCGTCGACGCGGCTGATGACGGGCTCGATACGCTCCTCGAGCGCCGCGAGGTCCACACCCTTTGGCAAGCTCTCCAGCGCTGCGTCGAAGTCGAGGTTGGGGTTCCAGTACGGCACCTTGGTGAGGACCTTGGTCAGGGCACTCCGACAAAGCATCCGGGCCTCATTGGCCAGAGAGGTTGCCCTGTTGGAGCGGAACTGCTCCAGGGCCCCAAGAACCTCCTCGAAGAACAGGGTCAGCTTGGCGTTGGGACTCACGTTCGGCTACGAGGCGTAACTCACGTTTGGCATCCCCATGGCAGCCAGCTTCATGGTGATCCAGCCGGCAACGTCGGCGAGGCGGCTGATCCACAGGTTTTCGCCCTTCACGTAATCCTTGTGGTTGGCGGCGTCATTCCTCCACAGCTGCCTCTCCACCTCTAGGCCCTTGGTGAGGGTCTCCTCCCGGGCCCTGACCTCCGAAAGCGTCCCCTCAAGACCCTCCAGCTTTAGCTTCAGGTCTTTCATGGAGTCGTTGGCCTTGGAGAGCTGCTCAGCCTTGCTGAGGACTGCGGCCTGCACCTCCACTAGAGCACCGTTGAGCGTGTCCTTCTCCTTCGCCAGCTTCAGGGCCTGTTCCTTTAGCCCAGCCTTCTCCACCTCCAGCTCCTTCACCTTGCCAGCATGGACCAGGGCTTGGGAATTGAGCGCATCCTTGTGCTTCTCCTCCAGCTCCTGGGTCTGCTGCGCGACGAGCTTCTCGATCTCCTCACACTACAAAAAAATACACTTCCGTGATGATACATGTTTGTCACAGTAGGTCACATTTTCTGTCATGCATGTACATCCATGACAAATTTATGACAGAATCAAGATAGTCATACCTGTGCTATCATAGAAGTGTTCCATGACATTACCAAAATTATTATCACGGAAGTGTCCACTTCCATGACGCTAAATCGCGCGTCACAGAAGTGCTTTCGTCAAGGGTGACCGACACGTTGCATCCACCGCAACGGAACACCGTTAAGCTATCGGGTCTGGTTTTGGATCCGATAACCCGTTAACAGCCCCGACCAATGGGGATTTTCCACGTGTAAAATCATCATTGGCTGGAGGGAACATGTGTCGTCTCGCCGTTGGGACAGATGTCATCCACTCATTGGACCCAAAGCGCCAATGATACGTCGACACGTGGCACAGCCCAACAGAGGCCCATTCCTGTGAAAAGGGCGGCCCATTTGACTTGGTCAAAAGGTGGCGGGCCGGGCCACGACAAGCCTGTTAACGGCCTGTTCACATATAGCCCATTTACAGCCCGCTAACCAAGGGCCCGTTTACGGCCCATCCGAATTAGGCCCAGTAGCGTCATCTGGGCCGTCCAATATAATTCCAGCCCATTTTAACTTCCGGCCCATGTTTGGCCCATGAAGTCTTTCGGCCCATATGAGGCCCTTAGTAACCCTCGGCCCATTAACGGCCCATGGTAAAACTGGCCCGTAATGAACAGTGTATCACTTTATACCCATTAATGACCCATTATTCTGTTGGGCCGTTTCCAGCCCAAGTTATCTTTCGGCCTTCTCAGGGCCCATTTATTCTTGGGCTCATTTCCAGCATTCGTTTACTTTCGGCCCGTTACTGTCATTTTCTGCTTGTGGGCCAAATACAGCCCATGGTTACAGTCGGCCCGTTTGTGGCCCGTTAATACGTTGGGCCGTTTCCATCGCGTCATCAAATACGGCCTATTAACGACAGCCCGTTATGGTCGGCCCATTATGGTGGGCCCATGAACGGGCGACTTCAACTCTAGCCCATTTACGGCCATAATGTGGTTTCTTATTGGCCCATGTTTGGCCAACCGATCATACGGCCCGTAGAAGGCCCATTGTGTCTACGGCCCGTATAAGGCCAATTGTTTCTACGCCCCGTAGAAGGCCCATTGTTTCTACGGCCCTTAGAAGGCCCATTATTTCTACGGCCCGTAGGAGGCCCATGTTAACTACAGTAAATATGTAGCCCATGGTTAATGTGGCCAAGTTTTAAAAAATAGGCTATTGCGACCACTAGCAAACCGCAGAAAAAGAATTGCACTGACTACAAGAAAACAAATAAACAAGACAATAAGGAAATAAATAGGCAAGCAACTTACGCTAGGCTATCATGACTATTACACATATTACATCCACTGGGCATCAAAGTTCGCCACTTGTGCAAATATAGGGAACAAAGCAGCATATAAACGCCGCAGCAAAACAAGTCCAGAACTGAAACCACTTCAGAAGAGCTCAAGAAACAATATACTGGGTACCCATAATGCTGTTAAGATGCTAAGCAAGCTTATTAACTTTCTCTTGTTTGGCGCTTAAATCCTCCAGCACTTGTTGTTGCACCAGAAGGTATGCATCTGAATTCTGCAGGGACTTCCTTAGTCCTTCGGCTTCCTGTCGCATAACATCTGATCGATGTCTTTCAACTTGAAGTTGAGACTCAAGAAGCCAAACTGATTCAGGCAGCGAGTTCCAAGAGCCGGTGCTAGCAGTAGTAGCCAGTAACTCAAACACTACATCAAGACAGGACTGTTGTCTCAGTGTCTTCAATATAGTTTTTATCAGCTTTCTTGGAGACCAACAGGGATGTCTCACTATCTTGAACCTTATCTGCATTACTTCTTGTACCATTGCATAACAGGGTACTCTTCTCCAATATTTTATCCGCATTCTAAAAGAGAAACAAACAAACAGATCACAGGTTTACAATGTAGTATATGAAACTCATTTTGGTACACCAGTTCAGTAGTAAGGTGGACTGGATAACAGCATGAAACAAACATATATCTATGTAGTATGGTCACTATATGGTCTATATCATTCTAGTTTATGTTGCCAGATCAAGATAGATACAGTTCGAATCATATCTATTTAAGACAAAGCAGCTTAGACAGAATATAAGTGTGGGAAACTACACAACAATAACAACACTTGTGAGGTGCATGGCATGAGAATATAACTGTTTATTCAATTGAAACTGAAATCAACATAGAGCAAGTTACAAAAGCAAACACGTTAAAGAAACAGGTTTAAAACATACCTGTTGCGCCATTGGAGTTTCAATTGCATCCTTCAAATTTGAAATTAGTTGGTATGAGTAAATATACTGATGCAAGAGCAAAGTAGTATGAACCATAGCTACGGAACCTGACCTGAGAACAATTCTTATTCTGCTTTAAGCGTTGACTTGGGGTTCGGAGTGGTGGTCCTCGTGCTTTTGGCACTGTAGTTGCCTTACTAACTACTCGTGTTTGGGTGCTCTATGGTGGAGACGGTGTTGTGTCAACGGGAACTGGGCTACTATCTGCTGGGGTTGGGGTTAGAAGGGGTGTAGCTGGTTCTCTGTCCAACTGGGTAGGGGTACAATCTACGTGAGTCTGGGTTATGTGTGGTGGGGCTGGTTCTTGGGCAAGTACAAGAGTGTTTCTATCTCCATCGACAGGTAGCACGATCTTTTCTGAAGACCGTGATTTTACTCCCACAGATACTGCCATCACCCCCTCCAATTGAAATGGCTGATAAACAAGAAAAGTAATTGAATGTACAGACATTGTAAGATAGACAGGTGCACTGGATAGTAGGGAAGAAACAGGGCATGAAATAATTCACATTTATGTTGTCTAACCAAACAGAATAGCAGGACATAATTTCACATATATGATGGCTAATTAAATAGGATAGCATGACACAATTTCACATGTATGATGGCTAACTAAACAGGATAGAATGATATGATGACTATGTAAACAGGATGACATGATATAACTATACGATGCGTCTATTAAAGTGGTTGGCATGCCATAAATCACAAACATGCCGTCGATGGAAACACGATGGTATGATATAATTCACGGATAGAATGACAGAATTCAAAATATGATGACCATGTGAACAGGATGAGATGATATAACTATATTATGTCTTTAGAAAATGGGTTGGCATGCCATAATTCAGATACATGTTGTCAATGTAAACATCATGGCATGATATAATTCAAATATATGATTTATATACTAAGGAAGTGAGCAGAGGGCAATCGCATATATGATGTGTCAACTAAGGAGATGGCATTCAATATCGTGTATATGATGTAAAAACTAAGCATTGCAATACAACATATGCTTGATATGAGTAATATAACCCTGCCAAGTTTGAGCATACACCTCAGGAGGATACTAGGACTGGTCATCTGCCTCTGAATCCTCCTCTGAAGGGCTATCTGTAACCAGCAAGATATCTGCTTCACCAGGTAGCATTGTCTGCTCTGAAGACCTTGTTTTCACTCCAGATTTCTCCATCACCAATTCAAATGGCTGATGCACAGGAAGAGCAGTTGAATCCTCGGGTGGGAAATAGGACTGGTCATCTGCCTCTGAATCCTCCTCTGAGGACCTATCTGTAACCAGCAATACATGCGCTTCGTCAGATAGCATTGTCTGCTCTGAAGACCTTGTTTTCACTCCAGATTTTTCCATGACCGTGCCGAATGGCTGATGCACAGGAAGAGTAATTGAATGTACTAATTTTTTTGACAAATTTAACATGTAATAAAAAAATGATGTCATGATATAATTCACATATAAGATGACTGGCTAACTAGGGTGGCATTGCAAAATTCACATATATGATGCCTAGCTAAACAAGATGGCATTGCATGATTCACATATACGATAAAGCAACTAAACAGATGGCATTGACACAAAGCATGTCTAAACTAAGCAGATGATATCTTTAATGTATACAGTAAGCAATGCAAGGCACCATATGCATGATATTACCAACATAAGCATGCCAAGTTAGAGCGAAGACCTCATGGGGTAAATAGGAGTGGTCTTTTGCTTCTGAATCCCCTCAGAACAGTTATCTTCCTCTTGATTACGATCCGAAATAGGTGGAGGGGTGGCTGCCTTTGCGCCCACCATGGAGCGACGTCTGCATGAAATTTTATTTCCACGCAAGGCTCATCTCTTTTGCTCTACATGTTCATTCCATTGTGTACAATAACTTACATGCATAGGAATAAAACATAGTGAGATTATGTAAGGAGTGCATGCACAAATCTAGAGTGATGGTAGCAAACTGTGGATAGACCCAAAACAAATGATAGCAGGCAGATAATAGCTTTAGTTAAAAAATACAGATAATGGCCCCTTTAATGTTTGTTTGCACCCAACATGAAACTCATAGTAGACACCCGAGATTAACCAGATAGTAGACAGATAGTACTGATTGCTGCCCCAATACATACCCCACAACCCTTTAGAAACTCAAGTTTCTGCATAAGTTTGGACCTGAGTCGGAGTCTAATAGGTGAACACGACGATAAAGTAGCATGTCATCATATTAAGCAATGCATAATGTGAGCAGACATGGAAGAGTGCGACCTCTCTTGTGGACTCGTGTAGTCCTCAAGGTCATCTGCTCAGTTGATGATGGTAATGCATTTTTCGTGGCTGTCGGCAGCGGGGAAGAAGATCTGAGGCGGAAAAAGACAGTCTGGAGAGCGGATCCCTGCTGTGGTGAACCCTTCCATCGTGGGAGCAGCTAAGCTGGGGTGGAACACAGCACCGCAGGAGCAGGACAAACCACACATGGTTTTCTTTGACACATATCTGTAACAGAAGTAATTGTGTAAGGGCTTGTTTGAATTTCAGGATTCTAACAATGCAGGGATAGGAAATAGATAGGAATGCACGTGCAAAACAGAGAATTTAAAAACACAAGATTTCTGCCAATCATGGTGTTTGGTTCACAAGAATTGGAAAGCACAAGAAGTGTACAACCTCTTTGGTGAAGCCATGTCGATATCAGCGTGATTGGGTTGGCCGGTGAGGATGCTCCGGCTGACTTGGCTGTCGGAGGAGGGGAAGAAGATCTTAGGCGTCTGGACATGGAGCCCGAGGTACTGCTCCGCTGTGATGGAGGGTTTCGTTGTTGGAGCAGCTCCGATGAGTTGTACGACGCCGAGGCTGAAGCAGGACAAGAGAGACAACGTTAACCTGAGTGGAATTCTAATAGCATCTCCAATAGATGACGTAAAATACATAACCACAAAGTGCTAGATGTATACATCAGCCGCTCATCTCTGAACTTAAATGTCAAAACTGAATTTAACTGTCGAAACTGAACTTAACTGTCGAAACTGAATTTTGCTGTCGAAACTGAATATTACTATCGAAACTGAACGCACTAGAGGTGAGGCTACAAGTCATTCGACTGACTTTTTCATCACTGGTCAGTCGATTTTGCAGCCGTTGGATACGAAATCAAGGGCCTGCAGTTCATCTTCAACCTCCACTCCCCTAACCCGCCAGCCACCACCGGCCAAACAGCCGCCCCCCGCCGCCCGTGGCCGGCGGGGCGCCGCCCCGCTGCCCCGAAAACACTCCCCACCGCCGGTCCGCCGCCGCCCCGGCCATCCCTGTAGGCCCCCGCGTGCCGAGCTTTTTCACCAGTGATACCCATGCCACCGCCCACCACCGCCTGCGACCACCGCCCCCACCCTGAACCCTAAGATAGTGGGGTACCTCTCCGGCGAGCCCCCTCCCCGCTGCGGCTGGTTCTTCCTTAACTCCGGCGTGCCCCCCACCCCCTGAAAATCGACTGACCCAAAAGTCAATTCAGTCGACTGAAGTGTAGCTAAATCGGAGCAGCATCGCAAGCAAGAGCAAGAGCGAGAGCAGCAGCAAGAGCAAGAGCAGACTAGGCAGGGGACCGAGAGCAAGAATAGAGCAGCAGCGCGAGCGAGAGCTAAAGCAGCAGTAGCTCCTACTGATGTGGACATCGCCACCGAGGGAGCGACGCCATGGAGGAAGTGGCCAGCGACGCCGCCGTGGATGGAGCCACAACTACAAAAAAAAGACACATCCGTGACATTTTGGGCCGAACGAAATTTTTTTCTGTCATACATATGACACTTCTATGACGATAATTGTTACAAAACCCGGTATCATCATAGATGTGGAGGGCTCCTACTTCTATGACAAATAATCATGACAGAAAATGGGCTTTTCGTCCTGGGCGGGCCGGAGACGCAGCTGCATGATATTCTTTGGGCCGTCCATGATGGAAAAAACCGTGGTAGAAGCGAGGGGAGGAAAATTTCGGGGAGTTCCCGGTTACGGTGGGAGGTCGGGGGCCGAGCGATGCGCGTTTCTCTCGTACACATACGCGCGTGTGTGCGAGGCGTTGGCTCTAACTGAACCCGAGCGAGGCGTTGGGCTCTAACTGAACCCGAGCGATTGCACAGCAGGCTATGCGTTACTGAACCCCAGCGATCGATCGATGGCTGTTAACTGAACCCGATCGAGTGATTCCTTCACTACTGTTGCTAACTGAAGCCGATCGATTGGATGAACAGTGATCGTTGGGGGGGTTGGATGAACAGTGAGCGGTGGCGTTGCCTCTGGATGAACAGGACCCCGTGGTGTGGAGGGCTGGATGAATAGTAGACGGTGGAGGGGTGCCCGTGGAGGGGTTGTTGAACAGGACCCCGTGGTGTGGAGGGCTGGATGAACAGTAGACGGTGGAGGGGTGCCCGTGGAGGGGTGGTTGAACAGTAGCTGGTGGAGTAGCGCGCGGTGGAGGCTGGATGAATAGGAGCCCCGTGGAGGCTGGAGGAGGTCGACGGTACCCCGTGGAGGCTCGAGGAGGTCGACGGTGGAGATGAACAGTATCCCGTGGAGTCCCGTTTTGCGGTACGCCACACCCCACCAGATGAACAGGACCCCCGTTTTGACCGTAGGAGGTCCGTTTCGTCCGTTTTGCGGTACGCCACACCCCTCCTGATCAACAGGACCCCCGTTTCGACCGTAGGAGGTCCGTTTCGTCCGTTTAGCGGTACGCCAAACCCCTCCCGATCAACAGGACCCCCGTTTCGACCGTAGGAGGTCCGTTTCCTCCGTTTTGCGGTATGCCACACCCCTCCTAATCCACAGGACCCCGTTCCGAACGTAGGAGGTCCGTTTCCTCCGTTTTGTTGTACGCCAAGCCTCGTTTCCATCGCCTGTTCCGTCCAAGCCCTCCCGATGAACACGACCACGAATTCCGTTCCGACCCAGCCGGTTGGCTCCCACGCATTCCGTTGCCTCCCGATGAACACGACGCATTCCGTTGCCTCCCCTTGAACATGACGCATTCCGTTGCCTCCCCATGAACACGACGCATTCCGTTGCCTCCCCATGAACACGACGACGACGTTGTTTCTCCGTTCCAACCCAGCCATGTACACGAGCCCTGGCCGTACGTATGAGCGAGTAGGCGTTTGAGACCCCGCCCGTACGTACACATACGTCGCCGTATTTTCTTTCTTGCACCCTGGCCGCTGTACGTACGTGTACATGCTACGTGCGCGCCTCTACTATGACACGTGCACGCCTCTACATCCACCAGTATATATGTACGTACACGTTCGCGACCAGAATGACAACGCTACGTACGCTTCGAACAGGTGGGTCCCGACTGTCCGGCACTTCCTTGCGTGTGAAGATGTAGCTGGTGGGTCCCAGTAGTCAGGGGGGAAACAATTTTTTCGCGAAATACGGTGGCCCGTCCGATGGGTCCCCGCTGTCAGGTGGAGGAATAATTATTTTTCACGTAATAAGGAGGCACTTCCTTGCCGCGGCCGTGGACCCAGCTGTCAGCCTCTCCACGTACAGTCCACATCTGATGGAAGCCGTTCGTGGACCACGTTGACCACGCCGCGCCGAGAGAACCAGGGCGGTGGACGATGGCGAGGCCTAGGAAGGGGACGACGCGGAGCCGGGGAAGACGCGGTAGTGGATGCCCACGCGTAGAGGAGTACGAGGGTTCACTGGTTCGCTGTGGTGTGAGGCTGCCGTCGCCGCAGAATAACAGTGGGTGTGGTGAGTAGAGGGATGGCCTGGCTAGCGGTGGGAGTAGTAGGGGCGGTGAGGCCTCCGTCACATCGAAGCCGGCCACAGGAGGCAGGAGCACGAGGCACGACTGGCGCTGGTTTGGGCGGCTGGAGCAAGAAGACCAGAGGTTGAAGAAGCACTACGGCCGTTGAATGGACATCGTACGGTCACTGGAGCTAGAATAGTGCATATTGACTAAGTTGACAAAGCCCTCCGTCCCCGTCAACTTAGTAGGCCCACAAGTCAGCCTGCCACTATACTGGGTCCCAGCTAACAGGGGGTGTATTCATTTTTTTGTGCGTAATAAGGAGGCACTTCCTTGCGTTCGAAGATATAGCTGGTGGGTCCGAGCTGTCAGCGGCGGTAACGTTTTTTTCGCGAAATACAGAGGCCCTTTCGGTGGGTCCCTGATGTCAGGTGGAGGAATCATTATTTTGCGCGTAATAAGGAGGCATTTCCTTGCGTGCGGCCATGGACCCAGCTGTCCGCCTCTCCACGTGTAGTCCACTTCAGATGCATGTTGGTCGTTGACCACGTTGATGAGGCCGCGCCGAAAGCACCAAGGCGGTGCATGACGGCGAGGCCTAGGAAGGGAACGACATGGACGCAGGGAAGACTCGGCAGTTGTTTCCCACGCGGAGGGGAGTACGACTGTACGAGGGTTTACTGGTTCGTCTGCCGTCGCCGGAGAATAACAGCAGGTGTGGGTGAGTAGAGGGATGGCTAGGCCAGCGATGGGAGTACGGTGGGGCGATGAGGCCTGCGCGGCAGCAGAGCCGGCCGCGGGAAGGAGGGAGCAGGCAGTCCCGCCGGCGCTTATTTGAGCGGCTGGAGCAGGAAGAGCCGAGATTGAAGAAGCACGACGACCGTTGGATGGCCATCCAACAGTCACTGCTTGTGCGTCAACCTTTTTTTAGGAAAGCCTCAAATCTGTGGAAAACGGGATACAACCCATCTGCCATTATTTTTAATAATTTACAGCCCATTTGCTAATTATTACGGTTTTTTGAGGACCCCATATTCTTTTTGTTAGCATTACAGCCCATATTGTGGCCACGGTTAAAAAATTATACGAAATTTTGCATATTTCGGTGCGGTCCGAACTGTTTTTAATCCCGAAATTTCGACTCACATTCAAACTGATTTTAAAAATAAATGTATATCAATATAAAATCCAACAAATTCTCCACGCATAAAAATTAATGTAATTTAAAATCTCGAAATGAAAAAAAAAGATATTTGAAACTAATTGCCGGTTTGATGTGTTTTAAAAATGTACAGCCCATTTCTCATTACTGATGGGCCATTTTCTCGGCCAGCCGAATGAAAGCTTTCCTCGTCTTGAAAGATTTGCAGCTCAACAGGCCTGCCAAAGCGACTTACTTGGCAAATCACAAAAAAACTGGGCTGTGGCCGTGGACCCAACTGTCAGCCTCTCCACGTACAGTACTCTTTCGATGGAATGTCATTGACCACGTTGACCACGCCGCGCCGAGAGCACCAAGGCGGTGGACGACGGCGAGGCCTAGGAAGGGGACGACGCAGAGCCGGGGAAGATGCGGCAGTGGATGCCTACGCGGAGTGGAGTACGAGGGTTCACTGGTTCGGCTGCGGTGTGAGGCTGCCATCGCCGCAGGGACTGGCTAGCGGTGGGAGTAGTAGGGGGCGATGAGGCCTCAACGGCAGCACAGCCTGCCACTGCAGGAAGGAGCAGGCGGTCTCCCCGGCGCTGGTTTGGGCGGCTGGTGCAAGAAGAGCAGCGATTGAAGAAGCAACAGGAACGTTCGATTCAAATCCAACGGTTACTGCTGCTAGAATCGTTTGTTGACTAAGTTGACAAGCCCTGCGTACGCGTCAACTTAGTAGGCCCACAGGTCAGCCTACCAACCAGTGCGCCCCAGATGTCAGTGGGAGGAATCATTTTTTCGCGTGATAAGGAGGCAGTTGATTGCGCGCGGCCAGGCCAGCGGAGGGAGTAGGGTGGGCCAGGGAAGCCTACGCGGCATCACAGCGGGCCACAGGAGGAGGGAGAAGGCAGTCCCGCTGGCGCTAGTTTAGGCGGCTGGAGCAGGAAGATCAGAGATTGAAGAAGCACGTCGGCCGTTGGATGGACATCCAACAGTCACTGCTGCTAGAATCGTGTGTTCACTGACAAAGCCTTGCGTAAACAAGTCAGCCTCGAAATCTGTGGCGTGTACAACCCATTTGCTATTATTTTTATAATTTTTACTCATTTTGTAATTCATATGGAATTTATTGCGGCCCATTTTCCATTTTTAGAATTGCTGGCCATTTTCTAGTCAGTACCAGGGTCAAAAAATTAACTAAATATGTGGGAAATTTTGAAATTTTGCAATTTTTTGCTGGGGAACGGAATAGTCTTAATCCAAAAATTATTATCCATACTAAAACAAATTTAAAACTAAATTAGTACTATGTCATGTTAAATCCAATGAAATACGTATAAGATATCAGTGAAGAACAAAAACAAAAAAAGAAACTTATATCCCATTTGCTATATTTTTTTTGGAATTTCCAACCCCTTTTGATATTACTTTTAGCAGACATTGACCATACTCTTAAGCCAGGCCGGAATGCATCCCTCCTCGTCTTGAAAGATTTTCAGCCCAGTAATTCGGAGAAAACAAATAGGCCTAGCTTGAGTATTCTTCAAAAATAAATAATGGGCTACCTATTTTCCCAAAGAACTGGTGCATGAGCATTTAGCTTTATTCATTTATTTACTTATTTATGTTTAGGGGACCATGAGCATGTACCTGGGCCGGATTCATGTGAGAGCCTCCCTTCCAGTTAAATATGGGCTTCTCTATTGGGCCTTCATCAGTGGGCTGCATGTTATCAAAAAGTGGAAAATGTGTTCCGTACGAAAAATAGTATGCGCTATGTACGGTACGGGGCACTAAAGGATCGAACCGTGCAACGACTTCCAAAACATTGTGTTTGTCGTTCTAACAACACATTTATTCAACCAACAGACGAAATATACTACTGATTGTACATTGAAAACAGCAGCAACAGCAACCAGGGCTGGGGGTGCAACAGAAGCAGTAAGGAGGCCAGAAGAGTGAAGACGCAGCTCTCTCTTCCAAACCAAACATCAGCCATCATTACAAAAGGGCTACCAAAAAAGAACAAGTGTATGCATCAAACTAAATAAAGATCCTACTACACCAAGTGTACGCATCTAACTAACTGGCTCAGTTAGACATTACTATTTATTAAGCTGTGGAGATTGGCTGACGGCTTGAACAAGATGGGTGCCTGACAGGGGAAACTCCAGCCAGCAGGTCGAAGTCTGATACTTGTGACCCTCTCTCCTACTTTGGGCTGCAGAGTGTGGCGGCACATATCAGGGTATGGTGCATGCAGAGACGCATGGTACGCTGTGTACACACAGTTTTGCCTGATGAACGAAACCGCGCTGCCATCATGATCCTTGTCGTCGGTTATCTCCTGGTTAATCAGATAATTTAGTCCGACAAACAGCGTGTACCAAGGCTACTTACCAGCCTCCAGTCAAAAATTCCTGAAGGCCCAGGGAAGCTGGGATCCTGCTCAAAGACCTTGCAGTGACTGTGATTGTATTCCGCGAAACAACACGTCCGGTACGTGCGAACGATCATAAATCTTTCGCCGTCGTCTGATCGATCCAGGAACCACCTGCAACTGCCATGCCACTTTTCTTTGAAAGGTTCTGGGATTAGGAAGGGTAGGGACACCAGGCGGCCTACAACATCATATCAAGTTGGAGTCAAATAAAAAAGGGCTCTTGATTTAGTCAATATTAAGAACTGCATGTTATGAGAGCATGAATATTTTTTCAGCAAATGTTGACAGTAATATAAGCAAGCCATCATGATATCATAGGAAAGTAACATACTGCTGTAACAGCCGTTTTTAGTGATGACTGGAGTAGGCCAGCAATACGTCCAGCCATAGAAGGAGTCGACAGCGTAAATGAAACCCTTGTGTTCAATGGCATCAGAGAACCATGGAGGATGTATGATCCTACGATGGACGTGCAGATTTATCCACTTACCGCATTGACCTGTCAGATAGGCAAGACCGCGGTTGAAGAACGCAATTAGCCTGAAGTCTTTATAATTCGCAGATCTTGTGGGCACATGGCAAATTACAACCTTGAGCAAATCAAACTTCATATCATGCTGGCTACTGTAAGATTCCGAGTATTCTGGGCCGCGGAGCCAAAGTAGTGTAGTGTTAATCGAAGGAAGGGGGATCAATCGCCGAGTGTAGACCTCCACGAGCATCCAGCTGCCGCGACCGTCGACGAGCACCATCCAAGACGTGTTCATGTCGACCCAGTACATACCGTTAATGTATTTGAGGCTGACGGGGATCGGATCGCAGTCAAGGGGGTTGATGTTCGCCACCCTACGATCGTTATGCTGCATGACACGCCGTTTCTGAAGATCAGGCGGCATAAGCAAGCAAGGAGCTGGCTTAAAAAGCTCCGGCCTGAGGGCTTTGAGTAAACGGTACAGCCCCGACGAGCACGCGGCGAGCGGCATGGTACTGAGATTGTCCACACGCGAAACAATGAGCTTGATTACCTCTGTGGGGAGCGAATTCCAGCCACTCTTTCGGCGGACGCTGCTCGGTTATGCCATTGTTAGTGCTTGGGTTTCGGACGAGGGGGGGACGCGCCTTAGCGGGGATGGAAGATTGGACGAGATTATGTGCGGACAAAGATGGAGAAGCGAATATGTGTTGCGGGAAGTGGACAGGTGATGATGACTACAACACGCCGCTTGACTTACGAGACACATACTAGCAGCGTAGGGTCATGTCGATGCCAGACAACTTGCTTGAGTGATCACAGTACTGGTACTCCCTACAGTGCTATGCCCTAACTTGCTTGAGTAGAGTAGTAGAGTAGGACTCTGCTCTACTACTAGCACCGGAGGAGTAGTATATTCTAATCTAAAATAGTTACAAACTTCAATGCCCGAGCGTGGAACGACTACGAACCGTGCTCAAAGACCGTGTCTACGTGGTGTTTGGACATGGGCGACAACCTCAACGCCAACGGTGCTGCTCCCGTTGCATCGTATGTGTTTCTGTCCTTCCTGTTCGAAATCGTGGTAGAATTCATGTTTCTACTTTGTATCCTACTACTATGCTAGTCACATTATTAGTTTCATCTCTATTATAGCCGTCATGATTTATTTTGTGCTTATTCGGATTAAATCTCGTAGTAACTTGCTCATATATTCAACTGGCGCAACGTCCCCTACAGCCACTCTTTCGGCGGACACCGGCCTCATCGAACGGACATGGACTCTGGGGAGCTGGGATTATCCCACCAATGTGGACTTGGAAAACCCATGGCATCCTTTACCCGCCGACGCGGTGCACGGGGACTCCAAGGAGGTTCACCTGGACATACGCATTATCAAGTTAAATGTTGATCATTAGTCCTCGCTCAATGTAATCCGCTGTCTAAGCATGTGGAGACTTCCATGCAGGATCTTGCTCTATTGGAGTATCGCGGATGAATAAACGTGTATCCATTTATGGTTTAGTCTAGAATCTTCCATGTATGAATTTTTACTACAGTACTGGTTAAAGACTTACGATGAACCATTTCTTACATCTCCTCTGCCCACTTGCAAGTCATCCTGATTTAGTCCCTCCGTCTAGGTGTATAAGGGCATGGTTAATATTACTTAATAGTATAGCCAACTGTTGACTATAAGAGAGTGCCATGTCATATGTAGCCAACATGTATAACAATCGATACTCAAAAACTAATTCTTAAAGATCATTTCTTGCAAAGCACAATAAGTGTTATTTCTTCACAAGTTTTGGATGCAGGTTGAACAGTTGAGCGCTTTTGTTTGCACAAGATACCTTTTTATCTATTTCACCCGGATGTTTGTGAGCTCTAGAGATGAAATAATATCGAAGAAACCTATCGATACCCGTTACACATGAGATGACCCCCACATCCTTTGTCAAAATAAACAACTCCCCGATCAATGCATTTCACTCTTCGGTGCAACGCACGGGCACCTTACTACTATAGATTAGTACGACTAAAAATTGAACTAACATTATATATAGTACGGTAAATGCTGATGCATGTCACCTAAAATTATATCATTCAAAACTATGTTCAAATACGATTCCAACGATATAGTTTTTGTTGACATGCACTAACATTTTGTCAGTTAAATCTTCAGTCAAATTCAATGGGGGACTAATAAACCACGACCGATGTAGTACAAGTGTAGAGGGCGGCGCTGCACGGGAGTCTCATCTCTCACCCCGCTCGTGGCGCGGCAGTAAAGCCGTCATATCACAAAACCCAACCACTCCTGGTAATAAGTGGCCTGGTAAAATAAACGGACAAGCAACCATCACATCCCTTCGTCTTTTTTGCATGTCATCTCTCTGCATTTACTTTCTCCGGTTCATCTCGCACACTCGATCCCTAGCTACTACTCCTAGGGCCAGTTCTTTTGGCGGCTTCCCCACCTTTTCCCACAAGACTAGTCAAAGTGGAGAGTAACAATAAGGCGCCTCACTCATTTATTTGGGCTTCTAAACTACTACTCCGTCCTGGTTTATTCCTCACCATTGTAATTTGTGCTAAATTTTGACCAAAGATTTAACAGGTTTATTCCTCACCATTGTAATCCCTCCGTCTAGGTGTGTAAGTCAACTTACGAAAACCAAATAATCCCAAAACACTTAGGCGCAGTGCATTAACTTCTACTCCGTACCTCGTTTCTTGTTTCTTGACATATCAACCAATAAGAGATAAAGAGTGTGCATGCTTTTAATGGCTTGAGATATCAAACACGACATGTAGTGGTTAGTTCATTGCATGCAATACTATTAATTAGGAAATAAACATTAGCGTTTCTCGTTTTCTCCTCCTCCTTGGTCACGGTGCACAGCCTAAGATGACTTACTCACCTAGACGGATGGAGTGGTGCATGTGACATGACTAACATTTCATTAGTTAAATTTATGATCAAAATTTGACACAGATTACAATGGGGACCAATAAACCAGGACGGAGGTAGTAGTTATGGGATTACTAATCTAGAAGCCTAATAGAACTGGCCCCTGGTACTCCTACTAGTAGTAGTACTCAAGTTGGAAATCCAATTGCACGGCACAACTTGTTAGGCAAAAAATTCGATACAGGGTGTAGGAAGCGGTTTGGAAATTTGCATGCCTTTCCAACCAGTGAGATACTCCGTACAAAGTACGACAGAGAAATAACCACCGAGAAGGAAGCTAAAAGTAAACAATCAAACAAGAATTTTTGCATTTGTTTTGCATTGAATCGTTTCACAAGCTTGAGTAGTGTTGTTTTTCTACTTTTACAAAAACCGCATCGTAATGTCAAAACGTGCATTTGCACGTACATAAGTAATAGTAGTACTCCCTCCATCTAGGTGTATAAGTCTTCCCTCCTTCTTGGTCACGGTGCACAACCAAAGATGACTTATTGACCTGGACGGAGGGAGTAGCACAGTCTGCAAGCATATATCGAGAGAGACATGTAGTGCGATAGTATATAGTAAAGTTTGTGCTATATGCACATACATGCAAAATGCGTATGAATACACAAGGTTTCCAAAATTTCCCTTTTACATACTTAATTAAGGACGCTAAAAATTCCTGAACGTTCGGGATTTATCATTTGCATCCCAAAACTAATGAGATCGCCTTACGAAACAAAAATTATACTCCTCCTAAAAGCCACGGCGCTCGCAGGAGCGCTTGCGGCGCGCCACGAGTGCCCTGGTGCACGGCCGTTTCCCAGCGCGCCGACACAACGCATCTTCCTCGGCCTCGCAACTCGCGAGGTGCTGATTGGCGGCTTGCCGGCGGGCGAGCGCGATCTCACCGGTGTGGTGATCCGGTGCCAACAGGTACTCCTCTTCGCTGGAAGCGTGCACCCGGTCCATGTACCGCCAAGCGTAGATGAGGTGCTTGGGCCCGACTACACTCAGGGCGTCGGCACGGGCGTCCTCCGCCACCCTCACGGCACTCGCACGAGCCTTCTGCCAAAGATCCAATTGCCCGACTCTCTCGGACGTGACATAGGCCTCACAGGCAGCTTGTTCCACGGTGCGCTTCTCTTCCTCGGCCTTCTTCTCCGCGTCTATTTTGGCACGCTCTGCTGGAGGCAAAGCCTCCCACAAGGCGACATCCATTTCTTTCCGAAGATCCTCAAGGCTGGGGTGCTCGGCGGGCGGCGCGGCGTTCTCCTCGTAACGGGGAGCCGACGCGTCCTCCGGCGCGCGTGCTGGAGAGATTGGGAACGCCGACGCGTCCACCTCGACGCGTCGGGGCGAGGAGCGGAACGCCGACGCGTGCTCCTCGACTAGTGGTGGCGAGGAACGGAACGGCGAGGAGCGGAACACCGACGCGTCTTCCTCGACTAGTGGCGGCGAGGAACGGAACAGCGATGCGTCGCGTAGCGGCGAGGAGCGGAACACTGACGCGTCCTCCTCGACTAGTGGCAGCGAGGAACGGAACGGTGATGCGTGACCGTCCGCGCGGTGCAGCGAGGGGCTCCTAGGGCTTGGGAGGGGCGATGCCATGGTGGTCGACGTGAGAGGGAGGGGGAGGAGATAGCGATGAACGTGAACGTGAGGGGGAGGAGATAGTGATGTCATGGGAGGCGCAGTATTTATAGCGAGCAATGGCACACCTACGTAAGTTATGGACTGAGCTGCACTGACTTAACTGCAGGCCCAGTTGCCTCACTGAAATGTGGGCCAGACCCCTGTTGGGCCCATATGTCAGTGACCCAATGCACCTGAAGTAAAGTAACAACTACGTGGGCATATTTGTTGGAGTAAATTACGGGGGAGCGAAGGAGTGGAAATATTGCTGGTCACAACGGATTGGACGAGCGTGGGGGGAGGAGAGTCATGCATGCATATTTTTTCACACGGGGTGGAGTGGTGGGACCGCCGGAGGGAGAAGGAGAGTTTGGGAGGCATATTGTTTCCACACATGGAGAGGAAAATATTTGGAGACGAACGGGCTTCCTGCAGGTATGGGGAACGGTGCATAATAAGTCATCTTGTATGCCGGGCTAGGTATAGTCTCAAGTCTTAAAAAGCATACACGCCCCACACATGTTCATATTTCAAGGTGCACTAAATTATTGCATGCGATGATTAAGGCTGGCCATAATGGTGGTATCTTAGTTGGTATCATGCACACGGGAATAGCAAACATGCTGATGTGGCAAAGAATTAAAGAAGAGAGGGGGGTTAGAGTAACTAGTGTTCATGCATGCATTGGTAAACACATTTTTTGTGAAGAACGACATCACTAGTTGAGTACTTTTGTAGACTTCAAAAACTATTCCACAGCCTCTACTATCTTGCTAAGAGTAGGTGAAAATTTTGAATCGAGCCCTTTAAACTAGAAGGGAGGTAGTGGTACTCTAAGGCTGGTCATAGTGGGGAGTAACTTAGACTAGTAACATGCATATGTTACTAGTCTATGTTACTACCTCTATAGTGCATAGTATCATAGGTGGTCTCATTTATTGCCAAGCATGACACATAGCAGCATCACATTTATTATGTTACGGTATCTACCTATGTTACTATAACCATCTCTCTCTTCTTTAATTGCCTACCACATTAGCATGTTTGCGAGTCCCAAGTGCATGATACTACTTATGTTACCCCCACTATGGCCAGCCTAATAGCTAACCTTGTTGTGATGACAAGATGGGACATGGCACGCACCTGGACGGAGGAACTAGTCTGCACTGTGCATTTAAGTTTTGTCTGAAGTCAATGTACCTCTACTTTCACCAGACTTATAGAAAAATGTGTCAACATTCACAATGTCAATTCAATATTTTTACACTCATTATAAAACGTAGTTCTTATACTCATTATAATCAGTATTGTAGATATTGATATTTTTAGTATAAATTTGGTCGTGGGATTTCATTGATGCCTGTCAAAGTGTGGAGGAAGAGGAGCTTAGGGCTTGCATTGCCGGTCTCTATATAGGTATTTCTCTTCATAATACTATAATTTTAGAGACTGATTGCGCTTTTGTGGTAGCGTCTCTTGCATCGGGGGACTATGACAGGTCTGCTATGCGTGACCTGAAGATGAAAGCATTGAGCATCTTGCAGTTGATCAACAATCTTCAATTGTCAAAGATTAGTCGTTCGGCCAATAAGGTGGCACACTTAATCGCTAAGTATATCTTTGACAATAGATTAGATGGTATTCTTGTAAATAACGTACCACACTGTGTGGTGAATATTGTATTGAATGAGTGTACTGGTGTGGCTGGTTAATTAATATAAGGTGGTGTTCAAAAAAAAGTATAAATTTGGTCAAACACTTTGCAAACGGTTGATGGGAGTAAAAAGGACCAGAGGGAGTATCATGCATGCGGAGTAGGCAAAAAATTGCTTGTCTAAAAAAAAGGCAAAAAAATTGCTCATTTATAGCTGGTCGAAGTCTCAAAGGGCGCGACCGCGCGAGGGAGGCGAAGGTCGTAGGAGGCGCGACGTTTGACGGATTAAGTGAAGTTACGTCCACGCGCCGACATGGCGTGCGAAACAGGCAGAAGCTATGCCGTCAGTCCTATGATATGGGTCTAGTAGACATGACATCTAGTGGGTCCTGCATAGTTCTCGAGAACTCTTTGGGGGCTTGCAGCCGTTTATCCACCGGGCAAGCCCGCAACCCCACGCCGTTCGCACGCCCTACTCGTCCCCGTCTTCTACCTTACAACAGTTCGCACCCAGTCGTCCTGTCCTTTCACATTAGTTCGCTCCCAGTTTTTTTTGCGGGGTACAACAGTTCAACTTCTCCTAACCCTCCTCCAAAATCCGTGGCCTCCCAAATCTCCATGGTCACCGCTGAGTACCAGGTTAGAGCCATCACCGGCGATCAGTTCATCGATATCTACACACGTGGATCCGAGACGGTGAAAGCATGGCTTGCTCGCTTCCTACGCATGTTCAACAGTTCAACGGATGAGTGGGTCGCTGGGCTAGATGTTGAGTACACCACAGTCCTGGGACGAGAGAAGGATCTAAAGGACGAAGAGAGGAAGAAGCCCGCCGTGATCCAGGTTTGCATACATAATGTTTGCTTGGTCTACCACATATGCCATGCCGACGTTGAGTGCCAGGATTTTAAGAACTTCCTCAAGGACAAAAGAGTATAATTCGTTACTGTAGGCTTTAAGAATGACAGGGATGTCCTATGTCGGATAGGTCTCGTTGTAGGCCAGCCCTTCGATCTCTAGAAGGCAAGCCTGGTGTCCTCCTCTCAACCTTCAATGCTGACCCTGGCAGCAGCCATGATTGATCCTTCGTACGCTAAACTGAAGAAACCTCACCACGAGTTTCATCATGCATGGGAGTCGAAGACATTAGATGAAGATCACATCCTGTACGCAGCAATGGATGCCTACCTTTGTTTAAATATCTACAAGGGTTGGATGAAGAAGCAGAGCCCAGTGTCCGGCTCAAGCAAAGAAGCGTTAGCGAAGAGGAAGAGGAAGTGGGACGAGGACGAAGTCGAGTACGTGGTAGTGCCGTCGCTCATGCTGGTTCTACTACAGTGTCAAGCGGACTAGTTGCTTAGTTTATTTTACAGGGTGTGTTGTGTTGTGGCCCCAGCAGAACTATGTTTATGTCTTTCTCGTTATTTGAACTCTTTAGTACGTACAGTAGTACTAGTACTATGTCTTACTACTGTTCTTCTTGCAGTTGGTACTACTGCTCGTATCTTCGTGTTCCTATTGTACTTAATACGTTCGTACTAGTAGTATAATTTGGGTCAGTCGATTTGTGAAAGAAGTTCGACGGAGCGAAGGAAGAAGACGGCAGAAGAGGTGGCAGAAGCCCTTCTAGCCATCCATGTTGCATCAAACGGCTCACATGAGTCGACTGACCCAAATTGCTCCTTTAGATTGAAGGATCCACGTGGCATTCAAGGTCTCGAAGGTAGATTCCACGTCCGGACCCGGTTTGCGGGCTCGACGCGCGCGCGACCGGCTTCCGCCGCGACAGCCACCATGCGCGCCTCCTCCGCGCAGGCGGAGACGACAATGACACACTAGTTCCTCCTCGCCGGCGTGCTGGAGCATGCGCTCGTCCTCCTCTTCGTATGCTGTGTGCATAGACGTGACTCCACCAGCTGCTCGCGTGCTTGGCAGCGCGGCGGTATCGCGAGGAGGGACTGCAGACGACGTGAGCGGGCGAGCCTTCGGCTTCATCGCACAGGGATGGCGGCGACACGGCGGTGATGGGCGAGAAATTGTTGGCCGGAGCAGGCGGGCGCCGGCATGCGCAACGGCGGCGATGGCATATTGATGAGTGCGCGTGTGGGAGCTTACTTTAGTTTTATATATATGGTTGGTCAAACTTAAAAGAAAACTGTACTAGTACACGTAAACATTAGACTTAGGCAGTGCTTTTATTAGTTTGTACCACAACCACAATACGGAATCTTGTGCAAGCGCATGAACCGCGGCCGCGCGGTCGATCGAACGGTGCGCCACCGTGTCGCGCTCGAAGGACATCCACCGAACCTTTTTGTGTGTGTGAAAACAATCCTCAAATATTACTCAGCTTTTTTTTCCTGTGAAAGTTCTTGACGCTGCAATATTTCCATATATTTGAATATAGCTCCAGTTCGTGTTTATATGGATTTGGACGTTTTAGGTGCGCCCTAGTTTTTTTTAATACTGATTTTGTGTGTGTGACTGAGAGAGAACGTGTTTATGTGTCCATATGTGTGTTGTGGTGGAAGGGCAATGTGGAGACGGTGTGCGTGTGATACAGACATAGAGAGGTGTGAATGTGCAAATGATCATGCATGAGTGAGACATAGACAGATGCCGATACGTTGTGTATAGATGAGAGAACGGTCTTCTAGTTTACTTGTGTGTGTGTGTGTGAGAGAGAGAGAGGGAGAGAGAGAGACAGAGAGAGGAGCATCCGTAACACAACAACCATCTCTCTCGATTCGTCCGTCCCTCGCACGGTCGCATGCAACACATGCATCAACGCGCACATTTTGACACCCTCGCCCGGCCCCTGCCCACCTCAAGGCCCGCACAATCTCTTCGTGAATACCCATTTCTCTCCTTAGGTTTGTTTTCTCTCAATATCTGACACACACACACACAGAGACACACGCAGCACAACACACACACAAACACTCCCCCGAGCACACAATTCATCGCCATCCAAGGTTATACGACGACCACTCTCGCTTGTGCTTCTTTGCACCCCAACATGCACAACACCTCAATCTTCAAAGAGGCCATCTAGCAGATCGAAGACGGCGACCACACCGCGCTAGAGAATGCGGGGTCATTTGGAAGCAGGGTGATGTGACGACGGCTGACTGACTCCTCCCCCCACCCTCTCTCTCTCTCTTGCACAAAATTACCAATCCCTCTCTCCCCCGCACAAAATTGTCAATCCCTCAACCCACGAGATCCTTCCCCTCTCGTCCATGTTTTTCCAGCTCTCTCATCAAACATGTTGTCTCTTCTCCTTCCATGTATACAGAATCCAGATGCACACGCATCTCATGTATATTACATGTATCCATCTTTCTCACAGACCTAACTTCTTCCTCTCTCTTTCTCTCTCTATCTCTCTCTCTGTCTCGTTAGGTTTGTCTCCTACTCTCTCGTCCACATACATACAATCTTTCCCGCCCTATCTGCTCCATCTTCAAAAGCTCTCTCTGCACGTTTCATTCATACATTGGGATATGTCAAAATGTTGCTTCTATAATGGCTGATGTAGAGTTATGGTTGTTTTTGTTGCATCCTACAAAGTAATAACGATGATATGCATTTAGATTCTCATTTGACTGGGATTATGTGAGTTTGATCATGTTGTGAAGTACTATAGACCTTGTATACATCTTGGGATTCGACAGTGATTGTAACTATTGAATTGTATAGACCATTACATTCGAAGTCAATAGCCTAATATATTTATTTCACAATTTCAACAAATGATTAGTTCACTACAAACTAAGAAAACAAATGTGTACTCCCTTTGTTTTTATTTAAGTCCGCGTATTAGCATTGGTCAAAGTCAAGTGTTATAAACTCTCAAAAAGCTTATAACAAAAAATATTAACATATACAATAACAAATAAATACCATTAGATTCATTATTGAATGTACTTTCACATCATACATATTTGTTATGGTAAATGTTTATATTTTTCTATAAACTTGGTCAAACTTTAGGAAGTTTGACTTCGGTCAAACCTAATATGCAGAGTTTACTACTACTACTCGCTAGTTGCTTAGCCGAATCACTCAACACGCCACACGGGAAGTCCAGTGTCACAAAATTTTGAGGTCGGCGGGAAAATCTCCCGCGACCCTGATTCGAGCAGTGGGAAGCTACCATCATAGCCTTCGGAACAGGCCTACGGATGACGCTTGGTAGGGGGCTGTTTTTGTAACTTCAGGTTCACCCTACCCAGCCAACCCCACCCCGGCACCTAGAGTAGTACACCTGAATACTCCCCATTTTCTATCCCCACCGCAAAATAGACTTCTCCACGGCACCGCAGCCTTCGTGCTCCTCCCCTTTACATCGGCGCACTCGTCCACCACAGCGCATCTGCCTCATCGACGACCTCGTACGCCGCACTGGAGCTGGTCCACCATCGTCGTCGTACACGGAGCCTCTTCCCCGGCATCGTCTACCACGGTCTCGGATATGCTTCCCGGAAGCCAAAGCCAAGCACAGAAGTACCACCGTCGTGGACAATGAACTGACTCCCGTTGCCGACCATGACTCAAAGAGGCCGCCGCGACCATCGTTCTCCTCCTCGATTGGTAATGTGTGTATTGAATCACTTAGTAGTACATGTGCAGTTCCAATTTTTTTCATACCTACCCTTCAAATTTCCTGGGTGCTATTGTTCCCGTAAAAGTAATTGGTTATAGCCTCCATTGTCCAACAGAATATCAGCTTGTAATTGTGCGTCGCTCCTGTATCGCGCTAGTAGAGAAGAGAGTAGAGATAGCAGAGACGTCGGGAAAGGATCGCGCGCGCGCGGGAAAAAGCGGCCGTGCGTGCGCTAGTTTTGGTGCGCGGCGTCCGGCGCGCTTTATAAAATCCAACGCCCTCCCACCGCTCTGTGCCTTGCCACCGCTCTCTCCCCGCTCTGTTCCTCGCCACCGCTCTCTCCCCGCTCTTTTTCGCCTCGCCGCCGCCGTGCCACCATGCCCCGCGTCGCCGGGAAACTTGGGGATACCGTGGCGTCCGCGCGCGCCCCTTCGGCGGCTTCTCCGCCGAGATCAGGTTCCGCGGGATGCGCCTCGGCCTCGGCAATTTCGACACCACCAACGAGGCCGCCCGCGTGTACGACGCGGCGTTGTGGCGCCTCCGGTAGCCTCATAGAACATTAAACTTCCCCAACATGCCGACGCGGGAGCGGGCGCAGGAGCTCGCGCCTCTGCTGCGGCTTAGGGCGCTGTGGCGCCAACACTTCCCGCAGGACATCATCAACGAGCGCGAGTTCTATGCGCAAAGGAGGGCGGAGAGGGATAAGAGGAGGGCGGAGCGAGCCGCCTATCGCGAGGACAAGCGTAGGCGAAAAGCGGACGCTCAATTCAACATGAGGCTAGGAGCAGCGTCGCCCTGGGAATCCGACGACGATCGGCATCTTCACGCCTACAGTCAGACGTCGGAGGAGGACATCACCGAGGAGGAGTCGGACGATGAGGAGTAGTTGAATTATCTTTTTTTATCTATCTATGCTGAGAACTATCCTCTACTCTCTAGTATCTACTTCTCGATCTCAGCACTGTAAACGCTTTTTTAAAGCGCCGCGCGTTGCGATTCTGTTGGAGATGCTCTAACATGGCAGACGAGTGCTTTAATGTTGCCCACAACATGCGCGAGTATTACTAGTTGTATATTTTTCTTGCCGTGTTGAGATTTTAAAACCACGAGTGCGAACATGCAGAAGAGCAATGAAGACCAAACATGGGATATTCGGGACATCTTCAAGGAGCGTGGCAAGTTAAAGAGGAGCTGCAGCGAACTTGTAAAACGAGCTTTGGTAAGTAACACCCTTTCAATTACTTTCGTGTACCTCGTGTTCTTCGATGTGTATATGTTGTAGTTTCTGTTTCTCTTAAGCGTGGTGTTCTTCGATGTGTAATAAGAAGAGTCTTAATCGTCCTAATGCTTTCGTTTTTAGCTTGATGGAGGAAGTGGGTGTTCTCACCTTGTAGTCTGTTTTTATTTTTATTTTCCTTTTGAATTCACTTCTCCGAGTTCTGTTTATCTGGCTTCTACTAAATGGATCTAGGTTGCTCTGAGTATTGATCTAAAAAAGAAGTAACTTCATGTCATGATGCAGTTCCCACGAGGAGGGAAGTATGGTCAACCTCGAGATCAAGTTTCCAAAATGAGGCTGGATTACACACAAGGTGCCAGTTCCCTAATGATGATGGATTAGACACAAGGTGCAAATTCCCAGATGATGTTGGATTACACACAAGCCAGGTGGAGTCCTCAGCTGTTCGTGTCCTCGTGGCATTAGTAAAGGCTGAAAGAAAGCGTGCAGCAGCCCTTGAGAATGTAGCTGAGTTCCTGAAGAAGCGAAAAGAGCAATCAGATGCTCTCTTCACCCAAGCCAAAGAAGAGATGGAAGAAGCCAGAAATAAGCTAGCAGAGGCAGAGCAGGCTAGGCATCTCCTGCTATCTAAAACTGTTGTCCATACAAAATTTCCTTCATAATACCTAGGTTCAAATGTTTATCCAGTCAACATGCCTGTTGTGATGTCTGTGCATCTATTGATGTGGCACAAAATGTTTTTTTGGGTCATGTCATAACAGCAATTACTTTCCAAACAATAACAGACGAAGCATTGGACATGGTATAGTTCACGCGCAAGCCCGACATTCCAAGTTCAACTTCCACATCAAACTCATGTTCACAGATATCTGCACATTCATACATAATGTCCACAACCATGATTCACTTCAAAGCCAAAAAATGTGAGGAGAGTTATAAATAAAGAAAATCCTCTACAAGTTCCTGCTACCAGTGCGAGCACAACAAGTCAAGACCATGCGTAAATTAATTATATTTTAGTCATTTTTTGTGTTCTAAAATGCTTGCCAGCTCGCGGAAGGACGTGTTGCCGGCACACGCGCGGATTCAATGAAGGCAGGCGGGGCAGTCTTAAGTTGGTTGCACGCGGTGAGGAGGCGTGCTCAGCCGGGCCTGCAGCGAGTGCGGCCCTCTTGGCCGGCACGCCGGTTCAATGCCTGCGCTATGAGAGGTCGCGTCCGTGTCAGAGCAATCACTCCCTCCAGTCCTTTTTTGTTTGGGTATAACAAAATCTCGTTTTCCATTCACATTTTACAAGTAAAATTCGTGGACAAACTTTGACCCAAAGTACGATGGGGACTAGTAAACCAGAATGGAGGTAGTAGTTTTTTTTAATCAAAGAAGGGTTTCCCCTTCCTATTTTCATTACTGAAAACCAGCATCTAAATCTAAACCATAGTATTTGCCCTAGAACTACCAGGTTCAACATCTCGCAACATAAACCCATACAACCTCCATCGAAAAAAAACCATACAACCATATGCCAAGGAGGTACGTAATACTATGAATTCCATTTTCGCTCCATACCAATCGTTCTAAAAACTACTTACTACTTATAACACGCCATTGAAAATCGGAACTCTTAACCCCGCTAAAAAAATGATATTTTAAACGTGGCTACTAGATCTGTGGCAACTGGCGAGCCACCGCGCTCCAAGTCGTTCACCTGTGGTCCCGACCATCAACTCCTACGGATCAAATTATCACGCGAGCTGACTATTCCTACAAAGGTGCTCCACCACGTACCCGATACCCGCGAATGCAGCAATCGTGCACCTAGGGTTTTAGGGTTTATTTTTTAATGTCGCCTTTACGTAACACTCATGTGTGCGAGACAGCGAGAGGCCGACTGCGTGCGTGCGCCTCTTCTCTTCGTATATGTAGTCCACCGTTTGTCTGGTGTCCAAAAAATTATAATAAATACTAGCAATATGCCAATGCGTTGCCACACGATCAAAGTAGATTAATACATATTCACCGATATGATAGAAAAAATTCTAGTTTTGAAATACGTATATCACTAAAAATGTGTTATGTTTCACTCAAAATATATTCCTTTGGCCGGTTTGATGAGATAAGGGAGGAATGTTGTTGTTTCAAGATTCGAGAAGTGGTATATGTCTAATTTCTACTCTTACTAGCAAGATGCCCGTGCGTTGCACGGAACATCAAGATCTTGTGGGAGAAAAGGATGAACGAGGGAAGGCCTTATCTGCAAATGTGGTGAAGAGTGCGGGTAAATTGCCATATTTTCCTTCCTATCCGTCAGATATAAATCGCACGACCTACATTGCAGGATGGCAGGCCCACCAACCATTGTAGGCAAACTTTCTAGTGTCTTTGTCGTCTGCCACTGTAGGCAAACTTTCTAGTGTCTTTGCCGTCTGCCACTGTAGGCAAACTGACCAAATGGGTCAGCTCCCAGGAAGCACAGTTGGCTGCCACGTGGCTTCTTTGCCGTCTGCGGCTGACGACAAAGAGCCCGTTGCCGTCGGTGGCAGACGGCAAAGAGCCTGCATATTGGCTCTTTTTTTTGTCTTTTATTAAATCCAACAATTTTCACAGCAAATATATATGACATATATAGATATATTTCCCAGGCCTATTTAACAGCAAACATATCACATATATCCAGCACATAAGTTCCATCCATTCATACATAAGCAAGTTCCATCCATACATATTACATAAGCAAGTTCCATCCAACCATTCATACATAAGCAAGTTCCATCCATACATAAACAAGCACTCCATTGCAAGCTAGCTTCCATGAAGTGAATGAAATCTGCAAAATGGCAAAATAAGAAAGTTAGAAATAGGTGACTAGAATAAGAAGACTAGAACAAGAAGAGTAGAACAAGAAGAAGACTAGAACAAAAAGTATATGTCATTTATGAGCTAACTTACGTGAAATGGATCATATATGAGCTAACTAAGTTGAAATGGGTCGTTTATGAGCTAGCTAAGGTGAAATGGATCATTTATGAGCTAACTTAGTTGAAATGGGTCGTTTATGAGCTAACTAAGGTCAAATGGATCGTTTTTGAGGTAACTAAGGTGAAATGGATCGTTTTTTAGCTAACTTAGGTGAAATGGATCATTTATGAGCTAACTTAGTTGAAGTGGATCTTTTTGAGCTAACTTAGGTGAAATGGATCATTTATGAGCTAATTTAGTTGAAATGGATCTTTTTGAGCTAACTTAGGTGAAATGTATCATTTATGAGCTAATTTAGGTGAAATGGATCGTTTTTGAGCTAACTTGGTGAAATGGATCGTTTATGAGCTAAATTAGTTGAAATGGATCGTTTATGAGATAACCTAGGTAAGATGGGTCATTTTGGAGCTAACCTAGGTGAAATGGATCATTTTAAAGCTAACGTAGGTAAAATGGATCATTTAGGAGCTAATCTAGGTAAAATGGGTCATTTTTGAGCTAACTTGGATGAACTGGATCATTTATATGCTAACCAAGGTAAAATGGGTCATTTTAGAGCTAACTTAGGTAAAATGGATCGTTTATGAGCTAACTAAGCTAATTATGCAATTTTTGACATAAGTAAGCTAAGTACAGATCGTTTTAGAGCTAACTTAGGTAAAATGGATGGTTTTGGAGGTCAGTAAGCTTATTAAGTCATTTTGGAGGAGAAGAAGCTAAGTCTAGGTCATTATGGTAAGCATTGGAGGAAATAAAGCTAAGTCTAGGTCTTTATGCATGTGTTAAGCAAAACACTAGATAAACTTACCATGGTCCAGGAGGTGTAGGAGCGGGCTGGCTCGTGTCGGTAGCTGGAGAAGGATCGTGCGATGCTTGTCTGGAGTTACGCTGCACCAAAGATCATTTCCAATGTCTTGTTAGCATGATGACACTCAAATGTTAAGACTAGCAAGTAATGTCCATTCAAATTAAACTCACCGTGGTCCCAGGAGCAATCACTGGCATCGGCGGAGCGGTCTGACCGGTCTTCTCGCACACAGACTGCACATTTCGTTTTGACGACTCAGTCATACTAGTTAGTAATGAGACAAACACTACATGAATGTTTTGGCTAATCTGCAGAAGAAACTTACCACAAGGAGCTCGTACATGGCCCTTGCCTGCATGTCATTCCGTGCCCTCTCCTCCTCCAACATCTTTGTCGTCCTCTCCTCCAACTCCCGCTGCCTCTCCGCCGCCTCCGCCAGAAGTTTCTCCGTTCTATCTCTCTCACTCTGTATAGTAGCCTGCAACACCACTTACATGACCATTTGTAATCATTGATGGAAGCGCACACAATGTAATGGAGAAAGATAGCTGAGTACGTATCACTAACCTTGATGGCGAGTTGGACTGGCCGTTCACGAGGCCTTATCTCAGGAGCGGAGCTCGACTGGCGCGCCTTGATCTCCGGGAGAGTGCTAGGACAACGGATAAGTCCATCTCCAATGGCTATGGAGCCATGGGACCTCCCACCACCAGATATCATCACCAGCTCTGGATCAATGGGACCCTGGCTCGGGTTAAAGTCCTCCCCTTTCCTCGCCTTCCCCTCATCTCTATATCTCACGAGCTTGTTGTGGGAGGAGATGTTGGTGAAGTTGTTTGCATCATCCAGGTCAGACGGAGAGAATGCCTTGACTTTCTTGAAAGAGGCAGTGTGGGCCATGGCATACAGGTCGTACACCTCTAGCACCTTATCCACCTTATTGTAGCGTGCCTGAAAGAGAGAAACAATGTAAATTAGTAATTAAAGGGCTCAAGCTAGCATGATGAATGAATTGCATGAATCATGAAGCAAACCACATACCCAGTTCCGCCCGAACTGATATAAGTTGGAGCTACCTTGATGGTGTGGCACACCTTCCATTTGGGCACGTTTGTCCTTGGCCTCGTTGTGGAGGGCTAGCCATTCTTTTGAGCACCACTCATTGACCAACACCTCCCAACAATCCATCCGATCCGCACACCATCTCGGAGGCGCCTAAGTTAGCAAATAGAAACTTGAGCGCTATGGCTAAGAATTACTAAATGAAGGAACTTAAGTAGAAGGCCTTAAGAATTACCTTCATGTACTGCTCCTTACTCAGGAACTTATCACGGCACGCCGGCTTGGTCTTCTTGATACCACGCAAGGCGTAGTAGTCTCGAACAGCCTGCACCCGAGCCTCGTGCCGTAAGTTCTGTAGTAGGCGCTTGCAGACGTTCTCGATAACATTTGCCGCGTCCTCCTCGTATCCCTCCTCACACCTGTAGAATGTCTGCAATCAAATGAGACAATATTGATTAGTACAATTAATAACTAGCTAGTTGAAGATTTTTAAATGTGTAAAGGAGAAATTACCCAAAACTTTCTGATCACCACGTCTGCCCTCGTGTCGCACAAGACACTGTCGATAATCTCATCCGGCGGGGCCGGGGCAGCCAAGTAGTGCTCCTAGCTCAATCCAAGCTCTGGAAGCCGACCCTCACCAGGCAACATGACAAACCCCGGGAAGTTTTGCCGGCAAAGAACTCCAAGGACGGAGTTGGGCCGGCGGACACTATGATGGTGGTCCCAACCCCTGCAGCATGACAAGGCCAACACATTAGTTATTTGAAGAAACGTGAATGCAGAAGGTACAAAAATATTAAATGTACTTACCTCTCCCCATCAGGGAAAATCAACCACCTCTGCTCGCGGGTCGCCGGCACGGACGGGAGCCGTGTAGCACCACGCTGGTAGACGGTGCCCCCCTCCTCCTCAATATCAGTCGGCTCCCCACCATCATCAGCATGGCCACTCGGCTCCTCGGGCTTATCCGGCCAGGTACCCCATCCAGACGTGTGCTCCTCCGGGGTCTCGTGGGCCGAAGGCCCGTCGACCCAAGGCTCGTGGGCCCAAGACCCGTGGACCGGAGGCTCGTGGACCGGAGTCCGTGTAGCCTCCTCCTCGGACGAGTCCACCCTAGCAGTCACGTGCTCGGGTGAAACAGCTGGGGGTGGCGGCGAGGAAGGCGCCGTAGCAGTCACCCTACCTCCTCTCCCGCGACCACGTGCCCCACCTCCTCTCTTCTTACCTCGTCCCCTGCTGGGCACCGCGGTCGACGAAGAAGGGCCCGGCGGTGTCGCCATACTGTCCAGCAACGCTCGGCGGAGAGGTGCGTGTGGAATGGAAGACCTCACACCACGCGCCGACGAAGAAGGGGCCTTGGCGCGCTCCCGACCAGCGCCCACCATCTTTCAACACCTGCCATGACAAACAGTAAACGAAATTAGTACAACATAAAAAAAGACCGACATGAATAATAATATGTGTATCACCAATAAAAAATTTTAATACCTGACACTACTAATAATCTCGATCAGTATCATCAATAAATGCATAATCATCATCATCACTATAATCAATGACGGGCTCATAGGGTTCAGTGGCATCAACATGTGGAAGGCCACCTTGACGTAATCGGTCAAGCAATGACAGGTCATTCGCAGTAGTAACCTCTTCTTGTTCCGGCTCTTCTTGTTCCTCCTCTGGGGTGATGTCGGATTCACTGTCGCTGTCTACTTCAATGTTTTGGGGTGAAGTATAGCGGTTCTTGAAACGCTTTTTGGAAAGCCATGTCTCTTGGAAGAATTCTCCTTCATATGTGTCTGGGTTAATGTGAGGTTCATAATCCTCTTCCTTTGGGGGAGATAGTCTAGCACGTGGCGGCACTTCATAAATGACATCCCAACCTTTCAGATTTGGATTAGTTTGGCAGGCCCACGGTAGATAGAATACTTGGGTCGCCTGTTGAGCCGTAATATAGACATCAGGAACATCTAAATGGGTGCTTTGGTTGATTTCAACTAGCCCTATATGTTCATGAGTCCTTCTAGTCTCCTTCGGCTGAAACCAATAACATTTGAAGACTACGACATTCGGTGGGTTTTCACCATAGAATAGAAGTTCATAAATTGCTTCAACTCTCCCATAATACTCGGTACCTCCTTCGCCGATAGCAGATACACAACAATTTCTAGACTTTCTGTCGGCCATAGATAGCTCTTTGCCATAGGTACGAAAGCGATCCCCGTTGATGTCGTATTTGTCAAATGAACGGACCTTATAGTCAAAACCATTAGCGACTTGTCTCAATTCGGCGTCCATAGACTCTGAATTAGCCTACAAGTTTAATATGAAAGGATTATTTCATTACGCACAAATTAGCGAATGAAATGAAATTGTCTAATAGAAATTACCGTTTGTTTGAACCAAGAGATGAAACCGGGATAGCCGCCTCCTTGCTTTGCGAGAAGGTCATACTCTTTGACAGAATCCTTTTGGATCACCGCTCCATACGAGAATAAGGTGACGTATCGACTGTACGAAATATCCAGGAATAAGAGCAGTTCAAAGGAAATAGAAGTTGCGAAAGAATGTACCGAGAACTTACTCGATGTACGGCCGCACTTCTATCAGGTTGTTGAAGATATACAACAAAATTGTCCGCCATTCTTCGTTATCCAAAGATACTGGATTTGAAACACTGGCTGGTGCGAGATTCCCTTTGAATAGGCTGAGGTTGGATCCACCCTTTTTAGGGTCGTCAGCATTGTACCGAGGCTTCGGATTATGCAAATGACGATTTTTGGCTTCGTAGTGTGCTGTCACGAAGTTTGCCGCCTCCTCAGTGATGAATGCCTCAGCCATCGATGCTTCAATTCTACGTTTATTTTTACATTTTTGTCGAAGCATCTTCTGCATCCTCTCACTTGGGAAGCACCAACGATTTTGCACGGGCCCCCCAATCTCGCCTCGGTCGGGAGATGCAAAATCAAATGCTGCATTGGATTAAAGAAGCCTGGTGGAAAGATCTTCTCTAACTTGCAGATCAACTCCGGCGCCAACTCTTCCATTTCTTCTAGCACGCCAGGCGATAATTCTTTCGCACAAAGAACATGGAAGAAATAGCTGAGTTCTGCCAGTACTAGCCATTCATCCTCAGGGATGAAGCCACGCAACATCACCGGCATTACCCGCTCAATCCATATGTGCCAATCATGACTCTCGAGACCAAATATCTTTAATTTATCAATACTGGCTCCCCTCTTTAGATTCGCTGCATACCCATCGGGGAACATCAACTGCATTTTCACCCATAAGATAATTTCCCTCATAGCTGGCCTTCCAAGATTGAACCATGCCTTTGGCTTCATCCAGTTCTGCTTTCCTTTCGGTTCTTTCATGTTTTGTAACGGCCTATCACATAGCGCCTCCAGATCGACTCTAGCCTTAGTATTATCCTTTGACTTCCCATCTATGCCGAACAATGTACCAAAAAGTGCCTCGGCGATATTCTTCCAAGTGTGCATCACGTCGATGTTGTGTGGGCAAAGGAGGTCTTTGAAGTAAGGCAGATCCCATAAGCATGTTTTGTGAGTCCAGGCGTGCTTAGGATTATAGCCCTTGAAGTACCCTGGACGCTCTGGATCTGGCTCGAGAGCGTTTAACTGATCCAGGGTCTGTTCGCCTGTCAATGCAGGTGGTGCAGAGTTTTTGACAACTCTACCTCTGATGAAGTTCTTCTTGTCTTTCCTGAACTTATGGCGAGGATTCAGGAACTGTCTATGCATGTCGAAGCAAGAAAACATGCGACCGGCCTGAAGCCAACGAAACTCAAGAGCTCCCTTGCATGGGGGGCACGGGAACCTTCCATGCACACACCAGCCAACGAATAGCGCATACGCCGGCAAGTCATGCGTCGAGTACATGTACCAGACACGCATTATGAAGTTCCATTTGCTATAGGCGTCGTATGTCTTGAACCCATTATCCCAGGCTTCTTGCAATTCGTCCTTAAGCGGCTGCATGTACACATTCATATTTTTCCCCGGATAGTTGGGCCCTGGAATTATCAACGTCAGGAAAATGTTCTTTCTTTGCATAATCTGTCCGGGGGGGTTGAGTGGAAAGACAAATACGGGCCAACAACTGTATTGGGCTGCCGTCATACCAAACACATTGAACCCATCCGTACTGATGCCGACTAGAGGATGCCTCGGATCTGCCGCTTTGTCAGCATGTAATTCATCAAAAAATTTCCACGCAAGACCATCCGATGTGTGTACGATCATCAGACTCCCATCTGCATCTAGTTCGGTTCTTTTTCCCGTTTTGTGCCATGTCATCTGTCTGGCCGTCTCGTCGACCATGAAAAGACGTTGAAGTCTTGGTACGATTGGCATATACCGAAGAACACTAATGGGGATTTTGGTCTGTGTCTTCTCACCCATACCGTTGTCTACCACAACATACCTGGAAGACTTGCAAATGGGACAATAGTTCAAGTCCGCATAGTCAAGCCTAAACAAGACACATCCTTTCTCACAGGCATGTATCTTCTCATAGGGCATCTTCAGTGCACGGAGGATTTTGTTCGACTGGTACAGGTTTGCAGGCATTACATGGCCTTTGGGTAGAAAGCGTCCAAATACTGTCATCATTGCATCGTAGCATTCTCTGCCCAAGTTGAACTGAGCCTTCAGAGCCATTACTTGTGAGATGGCATCCAACTGACAAAGCTCAGTGTGCTCATGGAGCGGACGTTTTGAAGACTCCAACATTTCATTGAAGGCCTTGGCAGATTCCTCCATCTCCTCGTCCGAATCCCGAGCATCATCCCAGTCTTGCACCATGTTTTCCATCCCGGTACCATGCTCGTCAGTGCGACGACGATCCACCTCAGCTCGGTCACGTTGAAATGTCCACACTGTATAATTGGGCGTAAAACCACTCTTCTGCAGGTGTTTGCCCATTTCACCTCTGTCCTCTTTTCCCAATTGCCGCACCGTAAACAGGGGCACCAGGTTTTCCTCTGGCCATTTGCAAATGCGGCTTGCACAAACCCCTTGGTTTTTGTGAACCATTCAGTGCTCCATTTGTTCTGACCAGTGTGACCGGTGTACATCCACGCAGGATCACTCATCTTGACTTTCAGAGCTACTAGACACCCAACAAATATATATATATATAATTCACCATGTATATATTCATCAGTTGATCTACTTTGTCAATTTTATTACGTCCATGCAACCTACACTCTAATAGGTAATGATAGGTCCTAATCCCACCCGAGTATGTTTAGATTGGGTTCATTTTCCCATGCTATGCTCTGGATCCTACGCAAAATTTCGGCAGCACCTCCCCGCTGTTCTCCTGATACACGTCTCTGCAATAAACAGAGAGGATGTGTACCCGGAGAACAACAGGGGAGGCACTGACGAAACTTATGCGTCAGATCCGGAGCAAAGCATATGGGAAAACGAACCCAATCTAAACATACTCGGGCTGTCCATGGATAGCGTTGGACAATTCGAAAGAATCAAGGTTATAAATATGCAAATGCATGCATATATATAACTATGACGCTTTTGAACGGGAGACACATATTGGTTACGCATACTGATGATTCAAGACACATATATAGCTAGCTATCATGTTTCATCGGCACGAACACCGGAACAGAGCAAATAATTAACGGGGGAGGAGGACATGTCATTTGTGCTCACCCACGAACGAAGGGGCAGAGCTCGTCCAACGCACGGCGAGGTCGTCGACCACCAAACCTCGCAGCGATGAAACAACTGCACATTTAAATCTACCCGATCAACACAATTATATATGATGTTTTCATAACAAAATCAAAAAATATATGACCTAACTAATAATTCACAAATATATGACCCCATCGGCCTCTGCAAGGCCAAAGAACACCTTTTCGGGAGGTGTCGGGGGTCGGGGTGTCGCGTCGGTGTCGGGGTGCCGTGTGGGGGTCGGGGTGCTGTTTCGGGGTCGGGGGGTCGGGGTGTCGTGTCGGGGTCACGGGGTTAGGGGGTCGGGTGTCGGGGTGGAGTCGGGATCGGGTGTCGGGGTGTGCTGTCGGGGTTGGGGGGTCCGGGGGTCAGGGGGTCGGGTGTCGGGGTGTCGTGTCGGGGTCGGGGTGTCGGGGTGTGGTGTCGGAGTCGGGGTGTCGGGGTCAGGGGGTCAGGGGGTCGGGGGGTCGGGTGTCGGGATGTCGTGTCGGGGTCAGGGCGTCGGGGTGTGGTGTCGGAGTCGGGGTGTCGGGGTCAGGGGGTCGAGGTGTCGTGTCGGGGTCGGGGTGTGGTGTCGGGGTCGGGGTGTCGGGGTCAGGGGGGCGGGGTGTCGGGGTCAAGGGGTCGGGGTGTTTCCTTCTATCCTTCTTCTTCTTTCTTTCTCTTCTTCTTCTTCTTCTTTCCTTTCTTCTTCTTCTTCTTCTTTCATCCTTTTTCTACTTTTTTACTTCTTTTCGTTTCTTCCTTTCTTCTTCTTCTACTTCTTCTACTTCTTTTCTTCTTCTTCTTTTTACATCTTTTTTGTACTTCTTTTCTTCCTTTCTTCTTCTTCTACTTCTTTTCTTCTTTTTCTTTTTTCATCTTTTTTCTACTTCTTCTCTTTTCTTCTTCTTCTACTTCTTCTACTACTTCTACTTCTTCTCATTCTTTTCTAACACTAACACTAACACAATCTAGCACTAACAATTAAACAGAAAAAAAATGAAAAAACAGAAGAAAAAAAAGTAGTCCCTCACCGGAGCAATGGGACGGTCGGCGCGGGCGGTGGCGGGGGGGCGCCGGGCGGTGGGGGAGGCACCGGGCGGCGGGTGGCGGGGCGACGGGGCGTCGGGGGCGGTGGTGGGGGCGGTGCCGGGGGCGGCGGGTGGCGGGGCGACGGGGCGTCGGCGGGTAGGGTGGGGCGGAGGGGTGGTGGGGCGACGTGCCAAGCGGGTGCGGGGGCGAGCACGGCGCCGGGCGGCGGCGGTGGACGTGGGATCTGGTGGCGGGGCGCGTCGTGGAGGAGAGAGGGAGAGAAGAGAGAGTAACGGGTGGGGGTGGGGGCCGTTAGTTAGTCTGCTCTTTGCCGTCCGCTAATCTTTGTCGTTCGCCTTTATCTCTCTTTGCCGTAGACGACAAAGAGGTGGGGCGTTAAGTGTTTCTAAACGGGCGGGGGTGTGGGGGCCACCTCTCTCTTTGCCGTCAGCCAGCGGACGGCAAAGATTCTTTGCCATCAGCCGGCTGACGGCAAAGAGCCGGCAGATGGCAAAGGCCTGTTTTGTCGTCTGCCATTTCTTTGCCGTTTGCTTTTGGGTAGCTGATGGCAAAGAGCTTCTTTGCCGTCAGCTAGCAGACGGCAAAGAGCTGGCAGATGGCAAATTAGTTGATTCCAGTAGTGTGTGTGTGAGAGAGAGAGGAGACGGTAGTCGGGGTTGTCTGATCGGTACACAAATTAATAATTTCAGTATGGGATGGATACGAAAAGGAGACCGCAACAAATGTTGTGTCTACAGGAGAGAGAGAGAGTAATTTTAGTGGTCTGAGTCATATGTAGAGACATATAAAGTGTGTGAGAGAATCCCATAGAGAGAAAGACGAAGTGAAAGACGAGTGGGGACTGTGTGTGTGGTGGTGAAAAAGAAAGCTTAGGTACCGAGTGATACCAGAGAACAGTAGAGACGTGAGAGATAATGAAAACCGTGTAATGTATAATGATAGGGAGAGTGTGACACTTCTCAAGGGAGACGTCGAGAGACCATGTTTGCGAGGATAGGAGAAACATGAAGTGAGCGTGCGGGTGAGCTGGAGAAAAGAGAGTGATAACTACCTCAAGGAGCATGCATGCGAGAGAGATGGGCATGAAAGGAGTGAACAAAAAAGGGATTCAAATGTTTGAATTCGAGATGATGATACATGTAATCCATACTCGAACCAAAATTGATCTATCAAACATGCATACTCATATGAATTCACGCACATCTATGTTATTTAATATGTAGATATTACTGATCCATACATTTTAGTAGAACATAATTTGGTTAAAAAAATTCGAATTCAACCTTAAGATTTCGAGATCGTTGTATTTGTAAATTATATTATACATATAAAGGAGCAGAATTCTTTGTTGTGCTTTTGAAAGTATATATAAAAAATGATGTATATAGAATGTAATTCCAATTGAAAATGGATCCCGCCCGAAAAAAATAGAATACAAACGGGATTTGAATTGAGTTGGCACGGTAAACGTGCACTCTGCAAAATTTGAACGAAGCGGGGAAAGTCGCAGTAACCGCCCGAAACCAAAGTCTGCGAGATGGAAATCACTACTGCCTATCCCTGCCACGCAAAGCCTATCTGCTGGATTTCTATAGGTTTCGATAGGGGTAGGTTTGTAATTTCACCCAAACATGACGTAACCGCCTCTCACCCGGATTCATACACTGTGGGCGCCAGAACACAGTGTGTCCTTGGCTGAAATCGACACCCTCCCCGATTCATATTCATACACGGTGGGCACCAAAAACAAACTCTCGTCGGCAAATATTCGGTGTATGCGAGATTACCGTCCTATCCCCAACCGACTAATGTTGCTGTGATGTAGTAGAAATTTGAAACGGGGGCTAAGTTTGTAAATTTCTCGCATTTGAGACAAGCGCGCCCTGAATACATGGTTCCCCCTTCCTCTCTACCTCCCTTTTCCCCATTCGTACTCCGTGGGCGCCAAAACACCCTCTCCACCCCACCCTCCTCCGTCCGCCGCCGTCCGCCACCCCATCCACCACTGTCCTCCTCCACCGTGCCAGAGCTGATACCCCGACGCCGCCGTCCATTACAAGAGATCGACCTCTCTCATCCACGGCTTCGGACCGGGATCCTTGCATCCCGTCCTCTCGCTTCATCCCCGCCGTCGTCCACCTTGCCGGTGCTGCTCCTACGGCCGTCTCGTCCACCACGCCCCGCCGCCACCGTCTACCCTCCTAGATCTGCTTCCATGCCGCCGACAGCCATCGCTACCGCAGCACCGTCAAATTCTCAGCAGATGCGTACACGGCGCCGCACCAGAGGCGGTACTCTTTCGTATCTGCTCAACTTATTTATCGCGGCAAGAAAATAGATCGTCACTGCTTTACTCTGATTTCTTGTCTTGGTTGCGAAGTTGCCTTTGTCCGGTTTGCACCTTCAGATCCGCCATGGCACGCTCAACACTATACTCCCAATGCTTATGGTTTTCCCCTTTTATATTCCACACTAGTTAAATCACAGTAGACTAAATTTCAAAATTGGGTCAGTCAATTTTTCAGAGCTCGCTGGAGTTCGCCGGTGCGATCGAAGGGGCTCGGTGGTTGTGGGGCCTCACCGAACGAAGAAAACTCGACGCCGGTGGGGATTGGGGCGGGGGTGGGGGTTGGGGGTGGCGGCGGAATACAGGCGGTGGGGGTCGGTGGTCCGGTCGGCGGCCCGTGCGGTGTTCTGTATGGGAAGAATAAGAGACGAGGATGAAGAAGGGTTAGGATCTTCATCCAACCGCCTGAAATGGTCGAGAGACAGCTGGGAGTTACATTCTTAATGCGCTCTGGTTCATCATGTGTGGGCACTGCGCAACCAACATTTTATTATCCAAAATCTGCTTGCTCTTCTTTGCCATGTTCCTCTTCCGTTCTTCTTTAATATGTACTCTCTCCATTCCTAAATACAAGTCTTTGTAGAGATTCCACCATGGACTACATATGGAGCAAAATGAGTGAATCTACACTCTAAAATGTATCTGGATACATCTGTATGTGATCCATAGTGGAAATCCTACCAAGACTTATATTTTGGAACGGAGGGAGTATGATAGTAGTACAGTATGTTCCTTGTACTGAAGATGAGCAGGGACATTTGCAGTGTAGAGGTCTATACGGTCGGTTGTGATGGACACTTTGAGCCTCTTTGATTCGTAGGATCTTGTAAACATAGGAATAGGATTTGTAGTGGCCTGCCCACTTGAATCCTATAAGAATAGCAAGGAAATGCGGGGAGCTGTGTCGCCTTTGAGAGTTACACTGATATTAACAGTACCGCACCTTCACTTGAAGAGAGCTGGTATCCGAAGCCTTTCTAGCCGTACCGGCAATACTAGCACATATATTCCAGCAAGTTCCACTTTGCTGATTTTACTGTGATGCTTAAGGTTTTCCCGTTATATCTACACTATGATCTGTGTAGCTGCTTTGTGTCGCACTAGCAGCAGTCCACTCTTCAAGCTAAAAACTGCAATTACTTACAAAATTGGCACCAAGGCATTGAGTGCCATTCTGGATGCAATGAAACTCATACGCTCCCCACCTGTTGATTCTTGTTCAGAATATGATCCTAATGACTATTCTAACCTCGAGGAGTCAAAGGCAGATGGCCTGTCCTGTTCACCCATCAAGGTGCCTGTTCTAATTTGGCAATGTTTTATTGATTGCGGGTATCTTGCATATGTTGTCTTGCATTTCTTCTGCTTTGTTGCACCGCCATCTGCTTAGTTTACTCATCATATATGTCGAGATGCCATGCCCATCCATCATCAATACATATTCCATCTGTCATCATACCATGTTTTTCCACTCAAATGCTGTTCTTGTGCTTCGGACATCAAAAAGGAAGAGGGTGATTGCCGAACCTGAAGGAGCACCAGCAAAGTCCTTGGAAAACATGGTGGTGCCGGAGAAATCAGACAGCACCCCACTTATATTGGCTGTACAACCAGTGACACAAAACGTTGGACCGACTCCAGCAGACTGTACCCATACTTCACAGGCCACACCAGTAGCCCCACCACACAGGACCTGCACTCCAGCAAAAGGTATACCGATTTCATTTGCCATAGCACCAGCTGTACCACAGAAAAATCCCACTCCAGCAAAAAGTACAGCAAGTCCACCGGCCGAAGACCTATCCCAACTACAGAGACGGCCAATTCCTGCAGATTGAACCCCATTCCATTTATTCCCAGTTTAAAAGACAATGCTTTCAATGTTGTTAGGGACTACGTGCATATATTCCCATCATGCGAAGATTATTGTGAAGACAAACACCATTTTCACATCTTCCTGTCCAACTTACGTGTAAGTGCTATTATTCATGGTTTTTATTTTCCTGTTTTCTACTGATTGAACACATCAATGATTTACATTACATTGTTGTAACTAGGCGAGGGTCAATCTGGATAGTCATGACGAGCAAAGCTTGCTTGTGCTTTTCAAGGAAGCATTGCAGCAGTATCGGTGTTACCTGAGGAAATCACACTTTGATGGCAAGTCTATAAACGAATTTCCGGTGAAGTCTCCTATGCTAAATTTAGAAGACATTGAATGAAAAACCTTGTTATGCACTGGTCTCCTTCCCAGGATGAGGTACTGTCTATGAAATCACATGACAATTTGAACTTCTACTTTTCCGCATGTGCCTTATGGATCTTTTTGCAGGAAATCTGCTCGAAGAAGAATTCCGGTTTGACAAGAACGACAGGATATCGCAAATATGCTGCCCGCTGCTTTGCTCTTTTTAGTACCTGTTGTCCTGTATCACTGTACTTGCATACATACCTGGTTCATTTTGTGACAGCAGTATGCATGATAGCTTGCTTATCAATTGTTCGCTCCAAATTATCTGATCTGTATGAATGGTTACATTAGTGTAGAATATATCCAATGCCAATGTTTTTTTAGCTCTGCATTGTTCTTGTAAGTACATGTTGTCCTTTATCAGTGTACTTATAATGACAGGTAGTTGTTCATGTACCATCACTCTACAGCTTATTTTCATTTGCCCTCCATTTTCTACACATCAGATCTATATTTACTCTTACCATAAGGTTGGTATTGAAGAAGTTTAGCTGTGCGTTGCTCTTGGTTGTACCTTTTGCCTGTATCGCTGCACTTACATTTATAGCTACTTGGTTATGTAGCATCACTCTTCATCTTATCTTAAATATTCTCCATTTTTCCGTATATTATCACATCTATATTTACTCTTAACAAAATGTAGAATAAAGGCAATGCTTTTGAAGAAGATTCTCTGGTAAACTTCTTGAATTGCCCCCCCCCATCAGCATGGACAAGGCCTTTATAGAGCCTGTCTTCACCAATAATGTATGTTTGTCCATCTCAAGCCTTCAAACTTTGTTGTATATATTTGGTTAGGCATGACTGCAACAGCTTGTTTAAATTTTATTATGTAGTTCATAAACAAAAGTTTGTCCTTTCTCAATTTAAGTTTTTAGTTGTACAACCAAGTTCCTTCTTCATACCATGTAAATTAAACTATACAGAGCAAGTGATCTTCTTTTGCACTACATCTATGCTTCTGTTCTTCATCCGTAATCCAGTGGTGTGGTGAACCTACCCACTACAGCACAATGTCATATTCTGCAATGTCTTAACTATGAACAATGTCATATCATTCTACTATTATTTAAACCGTCTCTTTATTTGCCAGTCTGAAATGGTATAAATTGACAGCACACTAACTATTGATACTTATGAGTTCTTGATCTGTAATCCAGTGGTGTCGTGAAGCTGCCAACTCCTTCACAATGTCATTTCCTGCCATGTCTTGACCTGAACAATACCATATTGTGTTAATGCAATTTTAAACTGTGTCACTTTATTCGTTAGTAAGAAATGTGATGAATTGTCAGCACTGATACTTTTATGTGCAAAACCTGTCATCTGTCTGCTTGTTTATCTTTCAGAGTGAGGAAGATATAATTGTTGAACAAGCGCAGTCTCATGATCTTGCTCAGCTGCTTGCGCTGCAGCTCCCCAGCAGGGCTAACCTTTCTTGAACTCTATTGAAGTGCTGTCGGTTTTGTATATTATTTTGTCGGCGTGTTTATTTGCACTGGTGGCGATCTTTGATGCCCAGTGTATGTAATCTGCTGTCTGCTTGTGCTTTATTATCATAGTGGCGAACTTTGATGCCCAGTGGATGTAATATGCCGTAATTTCTTTATTGTATAGTCTAGGTTTTTTCTTATTCACGATGTTGCAGTTATTTTACTGTATATATATATCCTGTCTTCGCAGTAAACCGGCCAAACCGTAAAATTACGGTACATAATCGGGCCGTCATGCAATCACGATGTAGGTTGGGCCTGAAACGTGCCGAACAGCTCACGGGCCGGCAGCAGCCCGAAATGAACCCCGGCCCATGATTGTGCGAATCAAATCACGGGCTTTTAACAGGCCAAAATCGTCTTGGTCCTTGTTTGGCCCAATCAGATATCGGCTGCGAGCAGGCCGGATGCAAACCGGGCCGTAGTTAGGCCCAATATATGACGGGCTTTTAACAGGCCAAAATTAATATAGGGCCGGAATGTTAAACGGGCCCTTAACAGGCCAAAACTAATATCAGGCCGAATTACTAAGTGGGCCTTTAGCAAGTGGGCCCAAAAGCATAGTGTCCAGTTGACGGGCCGAATCTGATATGGGCCATAATTGAGCCCAAAGCCTCTTAAAGGGCCGGACCTGATCTGGGCCGTAATTTGGTCCAGAACGTGGTAGGCTTTTAACGTGCCGGATCTCATATGGGCCACTATTAGGCCCGGAGCGTGGCAGGCCATTAATGGACCGGATCAAATATGGGCCGGCATTTGGCCCAAAACATGGCAGCCAGTTAATGGGCCGGCCTACTAGGGTCCTCAAAATCTTGTGGGCCTATAGCTGGGCCGGCCCATTAATGTCGGCGAAATCTCGTGGGCCTTTAGCTGGGCCGACCCATTATGATCCACAAGAATCTTGTGGGCCTTTACCTGGGCCGGCCCATTATGGCACACAAAAATCTTGTGGGCCTTTACCTGGGCCGGCCCATTATGGCCTGCAAAATCTTGTGGGCCTTTAGCTGGGCCAGCCCATTATGGTTCGCAAAATCTCGTGGGCCTTTAGCTGGGCCGGCCCATTATGGTCCGCAAAATCTTGTGGGCCTTCAGTTGGGCCGGCCCATTTAAACTTGATGGGCCGGTCCGCGTGTCAACATATAATAGGCGCGTCTCGCCCATTGGATGAGTGACACCTGTGCCAACGCGGACCCGACACGTGTCTCCTCAAGCCAATGATGATTTTACACGTGGAAAATCCCCATTGGTCGGGGCTGTTAACGGGTTATCGGATCCAAAACCCGACCCGATAGCTTAACGGCGTTCCGTTACGGTGGATGCCACGTGTCGGTCACCCTTGACGAAAGCACTACTATGACGCGTGATTTATCGTCATGGAAGTGGACACTTCCGTGATGATAATTTTGGTAATGTCATGGAACACTTCTACGATAGCACAAGTACGAATATCTTGATTTTGTCATAAATTTGTCATGGATGTACATGCATGACAAAAAACACGACCTACTATGACAAACATGTATCATCACGGAAGTGTATTTTTTTGTAGCGCACGCCGTGTCGGCTCGGGACCGAGCGCTGGCAGCACCGTGAGATCGAATCAAGAAGAAAATTTGGCGATTAATGTACAACCTCTTTCATGGCACCGATTAGGCCGTAGCTTCACACAAGGAAACGGTGATGATGATGCTCTTACGGCGGTGCAAGTGAAGACGGCGGCATGGGAATGGAGGTGGCACGAAAGATGAGGGGAACATCGGGGCAGCTCCTTGGAGGTGGAGGACGGGGTGGCTGAACCAGCGGGACGACCAGATTGACGACGGATCCTCATCCGGTACGATGGATGAGGGACGTCGAGGTGTTGCTCTGGACGACGTCATCGGGGAAGAGGCTCCGGCTGGGTGGCGGACGGAGGAGGGTGTGGGGCTTCGCGGGTTTTGCCGGGCTCAGTGTACGAATGGGTGGGCGGATGGGATGGGAGTGGTGAGCCATGCCTTAGGGACGCGCTTGTCCGAAATGTGGGGTAAGTTACGAAAGTACCCCCACCGATTTGAGGTGGTTCTTTCGGTTCAAGGGTATCACATGCATTTCGCGTGTCACGATTTCACAGGAGGTGGGAGTTTTCACGCGCGTTGTAATTTTGGAATAGCAAGGCGCGGGTTGAGATGGAGGGAGTTGTTGGAGCACAACGAGACACAGATATATCTTAAATATTTCGGGCTAATTAACAAGGCGTGGGTTGAAGTTTCGGCAGCACGATAGACAGAGGCGCTAGCTTGAAATTTCGGCATAACAAGGCATGGCTTAAAATTTCGGGAGAAGAAGCTTAACGTGTACCAAAAAAAAGACAATTTAGACTAGTATGATATACTACGTACAATGTGTGTAACACACACAACACACACACATACACCATTTAGACTTGTAGGGTACACATGCATTGCACGCATGAGATTTGGCAACCAAATTATGAATAAATACCACATTATAGCATGTAAGCTTTGAGTCATATATGCATGATGTAGATGTTCGTTTAATTCTTATAGTTCATTTCATTCAAAATCATCTAGTTTTTATAAGAAAGCTAATATATTTTAAGATTCATGGAATTGTGCATTGTAAGGCATAAAGTAAAAATAAATCATGTCGAAAAACATTTGGGCAATTATGATACGGAAGATTCTAGAACAAAGAAGAAGTGCTTGTGTTTTGAGGTTTGTGCATTATGCTTAAGTTCAACCATAGAGTCTTCTAGATTGTACATGTGGCAAAATCTGGTGGAGTCTAGATGATATCCAACGACCAGTAGTGCTCAAATTTGCCAGCTCTACACCATCGGATTGGCCTCATCCAACGACCATCTTTCAAAGTTAAAGTTATCCGCACACTATATGAAAAATATAAAATATAATATATATAGGGGTATAGATATAGATATGTGATGCGAAAGCCACCCATCATCTCCAATTAGAATAGTGTGTCCATGCATGGATGCAATGCGGCCAAACGATGTCTGCCACCGGTATCTCAAATTCAAACCAATCTGACCTTGTTCAATGTGTATACATTGCAACATGCTTGTTTCCAAACCACACCGCGCAGATCTCCGTTATATTCATGCATGCATGGGTTTCAAACATCATGATTTCTTATTCAAATATTTGAATTCAACTTTACATTGATTATGACCTCACCTACTCTTATACACCCACGCATTGGTCTTCTCTTTATAATTGTACCACTAACTTTCTCTCGTGCATGCATGCACACACACTACCAGTCGGCATTATCCATCGCACACATGCAATCTTTTTCTTCAGGCCGGTGTCCCATGAAGGCATACACACACACACATCCCCCTCTCCATCATATCGGGCATTCTTTATCTCTCACGTGCATGCGCAACGATCGATGTTCCTCTATGTGTGTGTGTGTATAGCTAGGTCTTTCATAGTTTTCCACATAAACCGATCAATCTATATATCTATTGAGGTGTCACCCTCTTTCCCACGTCCACATCGATCAATCTATACCTCTCTATATAGGATTACATATATAGCTAATACACCCACATTATTTATATATACAAGGCCCCCTCTCATCATCCATGCCTTCCGCTTCATCTCTCAGACACGCGCAGAATGGCGAAGACAGGGGGCAGCAAGGGCCCTGCCCCCCCTAACATCACTATATATCGAGACTAATATGAATGTGATCATTAGACAATTGCTGGTAAAAATGGTTTAAGTTGATGAATTGGCCCTCCTCGTAAAGGATTAGAAATGCTTGGCCCCCTAGCTCATGGGACATTTTTCATTCCACCACTGCACGCAACAACGCACGTTCTCGCCCCCTCTCTCTAAATATCGATTTCATAGTTGTGCACTCCTTCATAGTCTCCCTCCACTCGGCCCCTCGCACCATCTTCTAGCCCCCCACCGGATTTTGCCACATGTACAATCTAGCAGACTCCATGGTTGAACTTAAGCATAATGCACAAATCTCAAAAAAACAGTGGTTTGCAATGCACAAATCTCCATGGTTGAACTTAAGCATAATGTACAATCTAGCAGACTCCTTTGTTCTAAAATCTTCCGTATGATAACTGCCGAAACTTTTTTCTAGTTGAATAGCCATTATTTGTTTTTATTTTATGCTTTACAATGCACAATTCCATGAATCATAAAATAGATTAAGGGCTTCTTTGATTCAAAGGATTCTCGAAGGAATTTTGGAGGATTCTAATCCTTAGGAATTTTTCCTATCTTGGTTGTTTGATTCATAGGATTGTAAACCATAGGAATTTTTTCATATGATTCATTTGCACTAGATTTCATAGGAAACATCCCATCCACTCAAACCTCTCTAAAAGAATTCTGTGTTTTTTCTATGCACAATCAACACTCGTACCATCCTGTAGGAGTCAAGACGACATTCCACTCTAATCCCATGTTCTTCCCATTCCCGCGTTTTGGAAATCCTACGAATCAAAGAGGCCCTAGGTTTTTTATGAAAACTAATTGATTTTGAATGAGATGAACTATAAGAATTAAACGAAGGTCTACATCAGGCATATATGGCTCAGAGCTTACATGCTATAGTGTGGTATTTATTCGTAATTTGGTTGCAAAATCTGACGCGTGCAATGAACGTGTACCTTACTAGTACTTCGAGTATGTGCAAAACACAATGGAACGCTACACGGCGTCTCTCTTACAGTTCATGAGGCCACGTGGCACATGTGGAGGCGTTGTCGTGACATCGTTGTGTGGATTGATCACAGTGACATGCTGCTGGTTCCAGAAGAATGTACTCGTCCTCCCTGAGCCGCACTGGCGGTACATGCACGAAGCGAAGATGTGCACGCACGCCACGCACGCACTCATTCCATCGCACGCACACGTGGGTACACGGGCGGACGCAATTTTTTACCAAGATCCACCCCATGTGATAATTTGACGCGTGTAAAGTCCTTCACTTCATTCATGGTCAATTAATACAGTGCATGCAAATTGAGTGGATGTGAGGGCGGAAGAAAGACATTACTACTCCACTGTGCGCATGCGAGTAGTTAAATCATGGGTTGCTAGTAGTACTTCCATTGGTCTCCTTCGTATTTTGTGCCAATTTTTGATAGTAACATAATATTTACGCATCTGAGCAGTGTAGTCTACTTGAAATTTATGTTCCACTAAACTCATCGGGAGCCGTTTCGGGCCTCGAAACCAAAAACCATCAATTAATCTTTACCTTGTTCCCATCACATTTGAAAGTACTAGTGCTACAATTAAGTGCAAGCCTTCTCACACCTGCCAGTACGTACCAAACCTGAACGTGTTCCCACTATGCAGGTTTTAGTACTAGTGCTAGTACTTAGGTTATAAAAAGGGGAACTACCTAACCGAAAATTACTCTACCGTCCTCCTCATATGTCCTCCTTCTTCGTCCGTCCTTGCCATGGCCGGTGTGCAGAGCTCTAGGTCAAGAACTACTCGTAACATGGGAGCGGCAACCAAGGCTGCAGAAAAAAGAGAGGGCTCGCCGCCACGCAGAGACCTCGAAATATCTCTCACGGGCAGGCGATGGCTCCCAGGAGCGCCCTAGACGCGGAGGCGAACATGCCGAGCTGGTGGCGCTCGAGTCCTTATCCCTCAACGGCATGCCCGATCAGCTCAATAAGCACCTCAATAAGCAGAAGGAGTAAATCCACGGCTTGGTGGAGCTGCTGAAGGAGAGCCTCAACGACATGCCCGCTGAGCTCAATGAGCTGGGGGAGTTGACCGCTGTCTTGATGATGCTGCCGAAGAAGAGCATTGCCTCGGAGAAGAAGGCGACCGACAAAATCCTGCAACTGTAGGAGGACAAGGCGAAGCTCTGCCATGAGCTCGACCTGCTGAAGGAGGAGAACGCCGGCTGGAAGAAGCTGCATGAGAATAGTAGTTCCTCGATGAAGATGTTGCAGGCCCTCGTCATGGAACAGAAGGAGGAGTTGGCGAAGCTCTGCATCGAGCACCCGGCTGCTGTCAAGGTACGTAATGCGGCCGTGGAACAGATGATGAAGGCTCGCATCGAGAAATCCTGCGTCATGGACACAATGATGAAGATGGCGGAGGAGACGCGCAAGGAGATGGAGGTCGTGGAGGCGATGAAGAAGTAGTTACGACTCCGCGGCCAGCAACCCTTCATGTAGTGAGAGGAGCGCTCCAGACTTGTGTGTGTGTCTTCCTTCTTTTTCTAGGGTGATAATCCTCCTTCTTTTGCTCCTGTGTTTCTTATTTTGCTTCAGGTGTTTTGGCGCACGCGTCACCTTCTCTGCGAGGAATGAATAGAACAATGCTAAAAATGAGATGACTAGCAAATTAGATCATTCTTTATCGCCAATAGAACAATGCCTCTTGCTAGTAATATATAATAAGAGTAGAGAGTAGAGGATATGGCACTGGGCTGCCGTGTTTCGTGCTCCTCCGTCGTACTCCAGTGGAAAACTTGAGTATACCGCATGGTTCTTTGCTCCTCTTCAGGTCGTCGGCACATTTATACGAGCAGTCAAATCACAAGGCCCCGCCTTCCAGCAGTAATGAGCCGTCAAATCACAAAGGCCCTCGCCTCTCGTGAAAAGGACCAAGCTAGACTGCCCCGCCCTCTAGCCTTTTAAAAAAGTATACATTTGTACGGTAGTAGTATCGATGGATTGCGCCATGGAGCCAGGAAAACTAACAAGATGTAATTAAAGAAAAAAGGTGGTACATATAGAGAGCGCTCGTCGCCAAATTATGCATACTCTATGACACTACCCACTATGAAGGTACTAGTAACATAGACTAGTAACTGGTCTATGTTACTCTCCACTATGACCAGCCAAAGTCGAGGCGCGGATACCAACGAGGGCCTGGTTGTGTCTATAGTTGGACAACTCACCCGACTGCATGCGCACCAGGCAGACGAAGCTCGTGTCGTGTTGGTGCCGTGTGCGGCCCGCACATTAACCAAAACCTCGCTCCTCCATCTTAGCCTCCGCGTTTCAAACATCTCAATCTCAAGGCCAAGGAGCAACGTGAAACCTATGATAGAGCCAATCGGATGGTTGAGAACACTACAATCGGAGCTACAGATGCGTGTGTGAGAGAGGATGAGTGCGTGCGTGCACCTCTCCTCAGAGTACAACTGTATGTGGGTGGCATCGACCTAGGGAGTAGTGATGGTGCCTGCGAGAAGTCCCAAGAGATAGGTGTAACGCGTTTGAAAAAAAGACTAGTCTATAGCTCGCCACGAGGCTATTCCTGTCGAACGCCAAGCGTAAGATATGTATCCGACGTTGCCAGTTTTTGCACGTACACGGCAGTAGAAATAGAACTAGTACAATGGCATATGCCACACCACGGCCGAGAAAATGTGCCGACGTTGCGCCATCCTGGAATAGTGTCACACTTCGAAACTAGAACCGTCAATAAATTTTGAGCGCGTCTCGTCACATTCCAAATTACTAGTACTACCACGCTAAATTTAATTGCAAACCTGTTCACACTGATCACGACCTAAACGGTTTACCACTTAGGAGCGTATTAGTAGTACTCGGTTATAAATACTACTATGGTAAGATGACTCCACATTCCTCCTCAACTCCTCATCCACAAAAAACAATCAAGTCAATCAAGCCATAGCCAACGTGAGTTTTGGGTCGAGAGATTTCCACCAGGGAGAGGTGAGCACGGAAGAGGAAGCACGAGAGATGTCCCGCCTCGCCGCGAAAGTAGCCGACATGTCCAGCCGCGCAGCAGTAGCAGCATAGAGGTCCCGTCGCGCAGCCAAAGCAGCACGGAGGTCCCGCCGCACCGTCGATGTAGCAGACTGGTCTGGCCGCGCTGTGGAAGCAGCATAGATGTCCCGCCGCGCCGCCGAAGTAGCAGGGAGCTCCCGCCACTCCGTGGCGGCCTGGGAAAATTTCTCGCGGGCAGGCGAGGACTCATACAGGCGCATGCATGTGATAGTCCATAGCCAGATGGATCAGATCTCCGGCTGGGCGAGGATGCAGGACGAGGCTACCGGCATCATCCGGGAACTGGGGGAGGGCAATGCGAAGCTCTGGGGCGAGCGCGACCTGCTGAGGGCGAAGATCGCCGGAAGGGCGAAGCGGGACGAGGAGACCGCTGCCGTGTTGCACAGGACGGGCGTCATCATCAAGAAACTTATGGACGAGAATGCCATGCTCCGCATCGAGCGCAACAGGCTGGTGGAGGAATCCATGGATGCTGCCAAGCAGCTTATTAAGGACATGAAACTGATGAAAGAGGTCATCGCCCGCCGCGAGAACTAGTCTCCCGACCTGCAGCGCATAAAGAAAGTAGAGATCAGCGAGCCAGATCGGTGTATGCGTCTTCCTTCTTCTTTTGCCCTTGTGTATTTCGGGCGTAGCCGCATGTGGCTTTTTTAATTATTTTCCTAATTATGTAAGAAAATTATTATCCACTCTCGTCGTCCTTATATATATTCATCAGTCTTGCTATAAGTCGCAGTAGATGCTATATAGGTCCGTTGGATCTTACATCAAGATCCATGCAAAATTTTCTTTTCAGATTTTCTTTTTTTCTCTCTTAAATCTCAGTCGAGTGAGACATTGCCACACCATTAAATAGAGGCTCGGGCACCATTAATGGAGACCTTGGGAGAGAGGTGGACAGCAGATGGAGGTCAAAGGGATCTCCTCCCGATAAGCACGCGCAGGGGTCTGATCGCACGCCTCCCGTACTCAAATAGCTACCCTGCACGGCGCCTCCTAGCTAATAAAAAAGGGGACGCGTGGAGGCACATAAATGGTGAATAGAACGCCCACGGTTTCAATAATACTTGTGTTTCCGATTGTAACGTGATAGCACTTGTTCCAAAATGACTTTGTTGATTGTTAATGTGTGCGCCTTCGCAAATCGGACAGCAAAATTACCACAGCATGTTGGTGCCATGTCATGGCACCAAGTCAAGTTTCATGATTTTCATGCGTGTTTCGGATTTACAGGAATTAAAAAAACCAAGTTTCTCAATGTTTCCAGCTGAGCCATGACGCCCAGATGTTTGAATTTCATTCCCATTTCTGGCATCGGACCTAGAAATTTACGCGAGGACACACATGTGACTTTTCAAACAGCTTCGGTGCACTGGAGCATGTGCTTGTATTTAAAATTTGAATTATGCACACAAAGGTGACACGTTCCCTCTCAGAACCACGAACCTTCTTGAGAGAAGCTCCGGTTTGCAAGAAACTTATACCAAAACTTGTTCCTATTCTGCAATTTTTTTTACCACAGCATGGTAGTACCATGACATGACACCATGCCAAGTTTCATGATTTTCAGGCGTGTTTCGGATTTACAAGAATTTTAAAACCAAACTTCTCAATGTTCTCGGCCGAACCACGATGCCCAGATGTTTGAATTTCATTCCCATTTCTTGCATGGGACCTAGAAATTCACCCGAGGACACACATGTGATTTTTAGTCAACTTTGGTGCACGGGAGCATGTGCTTGTAGTTCAAATTTGAATTATGCAGATTAATTGACCAAAAACTCAATTAATGTATAAAAAATGCCAAACGAACCCGGAATAATTCCAAAATTTAACAGGGCACTCATATAGTTCTATGTTGCCTATGTAAAGAAGATCTGGCGGGAGGCAGCGTATATTGTTTCGCACACAAAGGTATAAAGAAATAAAGAAATTAGCCCTATTTAATTCTTGGGTTCTTATTATTTATGCGACTAGTTGTGTATCACTACTCAGTTTGCCATTAGAAGTTACAACTACTCAAAAATGCCATCGATCCGTGAGATGCCTGCTCAAAAATGCAATTAGATATCTAAAAAAAGGCCATAGTTAAGTTAGATGTTTGCTCAGAAATGCCATTAGACATTATTATTTTCATGTCCAACCCGTTGACCATGTTACATGACAAAATTAAGCCGATTCTCACAATGATAAGTTAATGGTGTCCAGCACAACACACCCCTCAAATAAAACTAAGCACCCTGGAATTCTTTGCAAAACTAAGTACCCTGAAATTCTTTGACAACTAAACTGCTGGCTATATGATGTTGGCCATATATATTGTACGTATATAATGCCAAGAAACGAGTGGCAGTACTATACCAACTAAAAGATGAAATGCACGAAATATAACAAGAAGAAACATAACATAGTTCTGTTGGGGACTCAGCACAACACAACCCTGAAATAAAACTAAGCACACCAGAAATTAAACTAAGCAACTAATCTGGTAGACACTGCATTAGAACCACCATGAGAAACAACACTGCCACCTTACTCGGAGTCTTCGTCCACGTCCTCGACTTCGTCCTTGTCCCTCTTCCTCTTGGGCGATACTTCTTTGCTTGAACCGCACACTTGGCTCTTGCTCTTCATCCAACCCTTGTGGATATTGAAAGAAAGGTAGCCATCTATTGCAGCATAGCGGATGTGGTCTATATCTAGTACAGTCCACTGCCATGCACGATGAAACATGTGCGGAGCTTTCTTCAGTTCACCGTACATAGGATGAACCATGGCTCCTGCCAGGGTCATCATTGAAGGCTGATCAAGGGAGGGCACCGGCCCTTCCTTCTGGATGTCGAAGGGGTCGCCTACAATGAGGCCTATCCGACCCAGGATTTCCTTGTCGTTCCTAAAGTCTACAGTAACGAATTTGACTCGGCCGCCCTTGAGGAAGTTCTTAAATTCTTCACACTCAACGTCGGCATGGCATATGTGGTAGACCAAGCGTAAGTCATGCACGCAAACCTGGATCACGGCGGGCTTCTTCTTCTCTGCCTCCTTTAGTTTCTTCTCGCTTCCCAGGACTGTGGTGTACTCAACATCTAGCCCAGCGACCCACTCATCATTTGAGTTTTCGAACACGCGTTTGAAGCAAGCAAGGCATTCTTTCACCGTTGGGGAAGAACGGGTGTAGATGACATCGAACTCATCGCCGGTGATGGTTCTAACCTTGTACTCACCGCCGATCATGGAGATTTGGGACACCATGGATTTGGGAGGAGGGTTAGGATTAGTGGAACTGCCGTAATGTGAAAGGACGGGACGACTAGGAGCGGTTTATCGATTGTAAAAAAGTTGAGTGGGGGGCGTGTGCGAATGCCAGGGTAGTGGCTTGCCTGGTGGATAAATGGATTCATGCACAGTACTATGGGGGTGCAATTAGATGTCATGTCTACTCGATGCCCAATTAAATGGCTTTCGATGTCATGTCAAGCGTCGGGAAAATTATGGGTGATACGAAGCTTTCCATTCTCCCATGATACGGGCTTCCGAGAGCCCTTGGATCTACGATCGAACATTTGCATGGCGTGATTCTAGACCTATGGGTGAATATCCTATCCTGGAGGGTTATTCTGCAAAACTTTTAGCAACTTAGCATGCGACCGTTCGATCTCAGATCCAAGGGCTGCCAGCAGCCCGTATCATGGTCGCGCCTACCACGACCCTCGCCTCGCTCGCGTGGTCGCTCCCTTGGAGATTTAACAAGCTGCGTTAGGCTATCTGATGTTGGCATGTCATACATAGTCATCACTTAGTCACTTATACAACAAGGTTAGCTATAAGGTTGGCTATGAGAGTATTTTTTGTTTCTTCTCTCTATCTCTCTCTTCGTAGTATTTATTGCATTTCCCAAGGAGTGACCTCTTCCAATGAAATGGTGCATAGATGAGGTGCTATGGGCATTAAATGGCTTAGCAACTCAAGTCCCCAGTGCATAGGTGCTTAGTTTTTTGTTGCTAAGTTTGCTTCATCTAGGGACACGCGCTTATCACCGTTTCTTCCTGGGGTCACCAAACTAGTCTCTCTCTTCTTAATTAACTTGCCACATCAGACTTTATGCCTATGCGGAAGGCTTAGCACCTGCAGGATCAAGTGCAATAGTGGGCTATAAGCCCGCTTTACATGGCATTTTTGCATATGTGGGGGAAAGAGGCAAGGAAAAAGTGGAGGAGTGGGCTCTCAAGCAAGAGCCAGCCTCTACATGATGGAGCATTGGGAGAGGCACCTGTATGGAGGTGTTCAGGAATCGGGAGACTCAAGCCGGTCGTAGCGCCGCAGTTAAAATGATAATGGTAAGTCAAATCACTGGGCCCCACCTGTCCAGCAGTAACTCACTGTGAAATCACACAGCCCTACGTTTGCAGCAGCCTACTCCCTCATCTTCTAGCGTCTCTGTCGAACCGACTAGGCGGAACTGCCCCACCTACCGCGCGGGAAAAGCCCTGCCCTCGACTTTTAAATAGTACAGTATACTAATTTTGTATCCATGGATTGCGCCATGGAGCAAAGCCTCAAGAAAACGGCGGTACACATGTACGGAGTATACAGCACGCCCGTCGCGTTCGCGTCGCACCCCAGATGGTCAGTCGGTCTGGCACGCCGCTCTCAGCATGGAACGCGCGTCATATTGCGTTTGCACACACATGTGGGACCGCAATTGAGAACCGACCATAGGCACACTCCCTGGCCTCGCAAGTCGGGTGAGTTAATAGAAGTACATACGTTGGTACCAAGACGATCCCTGCCAGACACGGAAGATCAGTTCATCCATGCATGTGACCAGACTCTAGCAGACACGCCTGGATTGGCTATCGTCTACATATCGTGCAGGCTGCGTTGTACACGGCTGTAGTTCTGGTGAGAAATCTAAAAAAAGGTTTCTTGTCATCTCGCAAAATTAGGTGTCATGTGCTTCGGATCACTGCGAGGGTTAAACAGGGACAACTGAGTTGGGCTAGTCATTGGGGGCACATGCACGAAGACTACTCGGCTACCATCTAGGTCAAGCCGGCTATGTTAATTAGGACATCTATCGACGGACCCCTTTTCTATGAGTTTATCTTTAATTTGAGCTTTGATCCTCGTCTAGTTTGTCCGTCGGGATTCGTCTTGTCTCCTTTGGGTAGTGAGGTTATGATTTCTTGTCATGTGGCATTTTTTCGTGGTATATGTTATAATCCGGTGCTTCAGATCAAAATGGCGACAACTGCGCCTCCAGGGCACGTGCATGAAGACTTCTCGACAGTCATTGCCGAGGTCAAGCCGGCTCTGGCCGTTAGACAAAAGAAAACTAGTACACCACTATATAGGCAAGAGCCTCCGCGCTGCTTGCTTGCTAGTGTTGGTCTCTTCACACTGTCTCGTCCTGATCTCTAGATCTAAACACGACAGCGATGGCCACACACTCTCTCTCTACTCACACCTGGTCACAGATCCAGCCGGATCTTCTCTGCCGGGGAAGGTCAGAAGGTGCAACGTTCACGCGGTCGTCCTTGGCGACGGCTCTTACCCACTGTCGGCGCGTCCCGATCAGCGTGCCTTGCCGTTCTCTCCCAAGCATCGCTGGTGAGGGAGGACCTCCCACCATTTCTTCCTTGCTGCCGTAGTGTGGGAAGATCCGGCCTCCCGCCGCCCACCCAGCGACATCCCGACGACCCTCAGGTATAACTTCCTTTGAAACCGGCCTTGCTCTACTTCCCGAGCTCCTGACGTCGCTGCATTTGTATCTTTTACTATATCTCAGGCCCCCTCTTGTAGATAGGATCGATCGGCTATTTGAAAACCACCTAATTTTTTACTGTTAAGAGGTAAAACTAGTTCATGCACTTGAATCTAGTAGTACTTGGTTCAAACAAGGAAGAAAGGGGATGGGGTGGGGGAAGATTTGTTACCCGAATCTAGGACTTGGTCGAAAGAGGAAATAATGGGGGCGAAAAGTAGCAGAGACTGGCTATCCAACTAGTCTCTAGGTAGGAAATAAAGGGAACGCAGTACAAACTCAATATAAACCCGATCTATTGGTTGAAAAAGGAAAGAAAGTGGGGACTGGGGGACAAGTCAACAGAATAAGTCCAGCACTAGATTTGCTAGCCTCACACAGTATAAGGTGGCAATATACCGAACAAAAATGGGACCAACCGAGATATCCTCTTCTGATGTTTGTTGCCCCGAGCCGCTCTTATGTAATGCCACTGGTAAAATGTAGCAGTCGCACTGTTAAAAGTAAGGACACGTTAAACCAATGTTGTTTTCAATGTAATGCCTCCAGTAATATGAATCAATGGCACTTTTTTCATGTCCTTCTAAATTTCCCATTAAGATAAGTTGCTTCTTTTCGTTAGAGATGCAACTGTCCTGGTCCGCCTACTCTCCAGGAGCTTCACGACCAACCTTGCTGCTGCTCAATTTTATTGCAACTAATGAAGAAGAAGCTCTATGGGTTTCGTTTTTTGATGGAAATGGAACCGGTGATGGAGCCCTTTTCATAAAAAAAAGAAGCTGCAAGCTCATGGGACATTGCTTCATTTTAGGTGAACTGCACCAAAAGGTCCCATGAATTGAATCATCCATGTTGGTGACTGGTGTCATCCCTTCTACGATGGCGTTCACTGGAGATATGGTTCCCATCACGAGGTATGTTCCTTTTTGGTCTGACAGTTTGCCAAAGATCCTGCATGTTGATCCTGCTCTTATGCTACTGTATTGGCACTGCCATGATAAAGCAGGAATGTTATTATTTTGCACTATTAATTTGAGGCAATGTTTTGGCACCACTAGTGCCACTGTTTTTTAATATATCGAAACAGGGGTTTCCCTCCGATTTCATTAAAGAAACCCAACCATAGAGAACCATTATCCGACAACATCTCAGTGTAAACGGGCAGTTATGCAACTACTACTAGAGTGGACTGAGTACTAGCAGGAGACAAGTTCGCCACATAAACTAGGCACGTAGGGGGACGCAGCACCAGCTCGACCAAGTTTGGATAACAGCCCAAATGCTACCCCAGAAACATCAGGGGGAAGATAGGGACTGAAAGAGCCAGCTTCAGCATCCCAGTCTAAGCACCCCCGGCCTTCATCCTTGCGACGCACGGTACACCTCGTTTGCCACCTGCTCGACCCTACTGTCACTGATAAAATGAAGTAATAATACAGTTAAAATAGAGCGAGTGTCCTCTCTATCATTTCATTTCCAATGTAGATAAAGAAAGTGCTTCTCTTTGTTAATGTATGTTTCATCAACTAGTCCCATTGTTAATGTTTAAGCGTTTCTACAAACTGGGGTGCTTAATTTTAGTTGATCTGCACAAAAATAGAGATTTGAATGTCTCAAGGCTCCTCCTTGCACTACCGTTGTACACTGATGTTCATCACTGGCAGAAGGTGTATCGGGGAGACTTGGGTCGATTTCCAGTATGATGTAATATTTTCTTCGGTTAATTAGTGTATGTTTCATCAACTAGTGCCACCATAATCTAATCACGCCTTTTCATTATCTGTGCAAACAGGGTTATTCAGCTGCATTTTGGTGGAACTGCACAAATGTATGGATGGAACCGGCATATATGCAGAGTGCGAGGTGCCAAGTAAAAATTACCGACACGAACCCTGCTCCATCTAAGGATTGGCATCCACCACCATCAGTGGGTTGGGTGGTGCTCACTGTGGACGGATCTTTCTCGGTAGCAAATCCTCTAACCAAATACTAGTAGCTTAGACTTAAAAAAAATACTAATAGCTTATATTGGCAGTTTTCTAGGGATGTACTCTTTTCTGAAAGAAGCACCAATCTATTTTTCTTTATTTGTACACAGTGTCACAACTTTGACCCAAAGGTCCAGAGCTATTTTAGGGTGATTGGCGTAGTACTTGGAGACTGATTGTAAGCATGATTTTTATTAGTTGTCACACTAATTGTAAGCATGACCAGATGGAAGATTAGGTTAGTGCGAAGCTTACCTTAAACCCTACTGACGCCGTTGAAATGAGGCGAGCATCGAGGGAACCGTGGAGAACGGTGGGGAAGCGACGTCGCGCCATCCCGCCTCCTCTTGCGGTGGGAGAACGAATACTCCTGTGGCTCCGGCTGGCTCTGCATCCTCACGAACGGCACACCGTACTTGATTGATTCGTTATCCTCTGGGTGCTTGACCTTCGACCTGTACGTACACCACCTCCGCCTGACATTCGCCTCGGGCGAATCTGTCTGCTCCATCGCCCAGAGGAGATACTCGATGAACTCGAAGGACTGCGGCGTGATTGCCGCCGAGGAGTACATCGCCGTCGTCTCGCTCTTTCGCATACATTGCCACATGGCCCTCACCGTCCTCGAAATCTCCCACTCATTGTCAAACCAAGTAAGGAACTCCTTCAACCTGGCTAACTTTGCCTGGTTGCCGCCGGCGATCTTCCTGATTCGCTGCTGCATCCCCTCCATAGATGTCCTTCTAAGTGGTCCGGTGTTAGCTTTGGAAGATGGGAGGAGAGATGGTGGTCTTGCAATAGAGAAGAGGGAGAGGCGAGACGGTGGTTTTGGAATGGAGATGATGGAGAGGAGAGGGGAAGAGGGAGAGGCGAGACAGTGGTTTTGGAATGGAGATGATGGAGAGGAGAGGTTCCCCTCCCTTTCGGTCGCTGACAGGTGGGCCCCGCGCTTGGTGGGACCCATGTGTCAGTGTCTCAATGGCAGGATGGGCTACGTTAGGGGATCCTCGTCCGAGGAGAGAGGAGGTGGTTTTGCAATGGAGAAGAGGGAGATGCGAGACGGTGGTTTTGGAATGGGGACGATGGAGAGGAGAGGAGGTGGTTTTGCAATGGAGAGGAGGGACAGGAGCATGCGGCAGCGATTTAGGATTGGACGAGAGGGCCGGCGCGCTGTCACTGGATCAAAATCAAAATTAATTTACCCTTCAATAAAGAAAGCGACCCCACATTAACTAGTCTCCCTTTTATACTGGGTCATAATTGACCATGATTTTCGCAACTAAAATATATGTTATACGTTGCAAAAATTAAACAATTTGAAAGTACATTCAAATACGAACCAAACGATACAATTTTTTGTGACATGCATTCAAATTTTGCTTGTCAAATATAGTACGTGGTCAAACTTTGACCCAAAATACGCAAAACAAGAAAATACTTCCAAGACCAGCGCCGCTCTTCCGCTCTTCTCCTCTTAAACCACCGCTGCTCCTCTCCTGTTCCAATCTAAATCCAGCGCCGCTCCTCTCCTCTTCCATTTCAACACCACCGCCCCTCCTCTCCTGTTCCAATCCAAAACCAGCGTCGCTCCTCTCCCGTTCTAAACCAAAACCAGCGCTGCTCCTCTCCTCTTCCATTCAAAAACCACCGCCGGCGACTAAAGGCGCTATGGAGAAGGAGATCGATACGTGAGGATCACAGACGGCGACCCTGTGAAGCTAGCTAGGATGTTGGAGATACAGTCTTGGTTTGACAACAAGGACCAACTAGCGGCGACGGCGACATCCATGGCCAAATATCTGCAACAGAGCAAAAAGGTGGCGATACTCCCGGATGGAGTCGCGTGGGAGTACATAGAGTTGTTCCTCGGGGCCTTGGAGCAAACAGATTCACCGAATCCGACCGTGATGGAGCGGTGGTGGGAGTATTGATCCCAGATGGAGCATCCACCAGAGATTGAAGGATCGAGCATCTACAGGGTGCTGTTTGTGAGGGTGTCATGCCAGAGCGAGCCGGTGGAGTCTTCGTCGATCGAACCCAACTGCAAGAGGAGAAAAACAGTTGGCTCGACGACGCTTCCCCGCCATCCTCTCCCTCGCCGTTCACATCGTCTCACGGGGCAGCTGTGTGCCGCCGAGGAATAGGAGGGATTCCCGCCCCCGACCAATAGTCGGGCAGGTTGTGAATTGTTAGGAGGAGCTTAGGGTTGTTAGTATTTGCAGGTTGTGAATTGTGTTTTGTGTTGTGTATTTTGAGAGTACTTTCAGATATGAATGTCTTTTGAATTTCAGATTTGCAGTATTGAGCATATGAAGTATTTTATGAATTCTAGAGATCTATTTTTAGCACTTAAAAATGTAGTTTCATAGGAGTATAAAAGTGCAGGCAATGTGATTCTAAGAGAAGAAACTGCAAGTTTCAGTTTCAGTTAAGAAACTCCAAGTTCAGTTTCAGATAAGAAACTGCAACTTTCAGAGGCAGAGCATTTATATTAACACGGACTATTCAAACAGTGTTAACATCATGCTGGAAGTTTTATTCATGGTCGAAACTGGAACTACCAGCCAGTTAACATCATGCTGACCAACATTCATGGATAGCACATCTTCATATGATGCACACTCAAAAAGATATGCTATTTTCAAAATCCCCACACAATGTTGAGTGTGCGAAAAACAGAGAAAATGAGGCACGAAGTTTTGGCAAGTGTAGGACGTGGTGTGCGTAGATGACAATTGGGACCCACATGTCAATAAAGGCAGAGGCAAAAAATTTGGAGATATTTTCTCTACACAGGTGGAATCGAACCCGGGCGGAACAGCTGTCGGGTAGTGTCACTCGACCACTGGACTAGTTCATATGTTTCCTTACTAATAAGGCACTCCCTCAGGTGGTCAGATCTCCTCCTGCGCCTTTGTGCGCTCGCCGCGACGCCGCTGTCTGCCGTTGCGAACATGCTGAACAAACGAGAAGAATCTGGAGAGGACTGTACGTGGAGAGGCGGATAGCCGGGACACACCAGGTCTATGGCCGTACGCAAGCAAGTGCCTCATCGAAAAAATACTTCCTCCTAATGCTATATTGACGTTGGGGCCCACGGATTTGTCAACATAGTTACATTTTTTAGGTACTTCAACGTAGTTACTATAGGACATAAATTCACAACGAAGCCGGGGAGCTGGCAGGTATTGTCGGTGTCAAAACTGGCGGATCTCGGGTACGGGGTCCCGAACTGTGCATCTAGGATCGATGGTAACAGGAGACGGGGGACACGATGTTTACCCAGGTTCGGGCCGTCTCTATGGAGGTAATACCCTACTTCCTGCTTGATTGATCTTGATGAATATGAGTGTTACAAGACTTGATCTACCACGAGATCGTAATGGCTAAACCCTAGAAGTCTAGCCTATGAGTATATGGTAATGAATCTGTCCTATCCGGACTATGCTCTCCGGTTTATATAGACACCGGAGAGATCTAGGGTTACACGAGGTCGGTTACATAAGAGGGAATCTTCATAGTCGGTTGCCTAGCTTGCCTTCCATGCCAAGGAGAGTCCAATCCAGACACGGGTATAGTCTTCGGCCTGCGTGTCTTCACAGCCCATCAGTCCGGCCCATAGATAACAGGCCGGACACCTGAGGACCCCTTAGTCCAGGACTCCCTCAGTAGCCCCCGAACCAGCCTTCAATGACGAGGTGTTCGGCGTTCGGATTGTCTTCGGCATTGCAAGGCGGGTTCCCTTCTCCAAGTGATATATTCGGCTGTTGACTCAATATTGTTCCCCTCGGCTTCTGCGCGCTAATAACTTCGTCTTCCACGTGTCGAGCGAATGCGGAAAGTTAGGGTATTTTTGGAAATAACACCCCGTCCACACAAGGCAGAATGCCTATTTAATGAAATTGGATCTTAGATCCAGGCGATACCGTGCCGAGCAAAATCCCCAGAAACTGCCAGGAGAAGCCATTCCAACATGGCTAGCATTCCCAGTTCTTCCTCCCGCTCCAGCCGAAAGAGAAGCGAGTGGGAGAAGTGTTCTGTGACTAATAGTCAGCTAGCAAAGCTGCAAACGCAGGGATTTCTTCCTCCCGTGGATCTGGTCCCTGTCCGAGCAGGGTCGGTCTCCTCCAATGGCGTGCCTCAGTCGGAGGACTTCCCCAATCCATCCTGAAGGGAGCGAGTGTGCTTCGTCCCCTATCTGCTGAGGGGCATCGGATTTCCTGTCCATCCATTCCTCCGAGGGCTTTTGGAATATTACGGCCTTCAGCTGCACAACTTCACTCCCGCCTCTATCCTGCACATCGCCGGTTATGTTGCTTTATGCGAGCTATTTCTGGGTGCTGAAGCCCATTTTGAACTGTGGAGAAAATTGTTCTGTCTTGTCCCGCGTAACCATGAGGGGTCAATATTTGAAGTGGTCGGAGCCGAAGTGTGGCACATCGCCGATACCGGATACCCGTCTGGCACGCCAAGGAAGGCATCTGAAGAATGTCTTTCCGAGTGGTTCTACATCGAGGACGTTGCGCTTCCCGACCCAGTTTGAAAGGGTCTCCCTGAATTTGCAAGTGTTCCGCTAAAGAAACACCACAGTTGGCGCCCCCGGAGCCTTGAGGAGGATGACATTGCAGAGGTTCGCCAGCTCTTGGGTGAGATAATGACGCTCACCCAGTCCGGATTAACAATGGTTGAGGTAATGGCGACCTCCATAACGCGAGGGGTTCCGCCGCTTCAATACAGAGGGCTTATACGTCTCCAACGTATCTATAATTTTTGATTGCTCCATGCTATATTATCTTCTGTTTTGGACATTATTGGGCTTTATTATCCATTTTTATATCAGTTTTGGGACAAACCTATTAACCAGAGGCCCAGCCCAGAATTGCTGTTTTTTGCCTATTTCAGAGTTTCGGAGAAAAAGAATATCAAATGGAGTCCAAACAGAATGAAACCTTCGGGAACGTGATTTTCGGAATGAACATGATCCAGGAGACTTGGACCCTACGTCAAGAAACAAAAGAGGAAGCCACGAGGTAGGGGGGAGCGCCTACCCCCCAGGGCGCGCCCTCCATCCTCGTGGGCCCCCTGTTGCTCCACCGACGTACCTCTTCCTCCTATATATACCAACGTACCCCCAAACGATCAGATATGGAGCCAAAAACCTAATTCCATCGCCGCAACCTTCTGTACCCACGAGATCCCATCTTGGGGCCTGTTCCGGAGCTCCGCCGGAGGGGGCAACCATCATGGAGGGCTTCTACATCAACACCATAGCCTCTCTGATGAAGTGTGAGTAGTTTACTTCAGACCTTCGGGTCCATAGTTAGTAGTTAGATGGCTTTCTCTCTCTTTTTGGATCTCAATACGATGTTCTCCCCCTCTCTCGTGGAGATCTATTCGATGTAATCTTCTTTTGCGGTGTGTTTGTTGAGACCGATGAATTGTGGGTTTATGATCAAGTTTATCTATGAACAATATTTGGATCTTCTGAATTCTTTTATGTATGATTCGTTATCTTTGCAAGTCTCTTCAAGTTATCAGTTTGGTTTGGCCTACTAGATTGATCTTTCTTGCAATGGGAGAAGTGCTTAGCTTTGGGTTCAATCTTGCGGTGTCCTTTCCCAGTGACAGTAGGGGCAGCAAGGCACGTATAGTATTGTTGCCATCGAGGATAACAAGATGGGCTTTTCATCATATTGCATGAATTTATCCCTCTACATCATGTCATCTTGCTTAAGGCGTTACTCTGTTCTTATGAACTTAATACTCTAGATGCATGCTGGATAGCGGTCGATGTGTGGAGTAATAGTAGTAGACGCAGGCAGGAGTCGGTCTACTTGTCTCGGACGTGATGCCTATATACATGATCATACCTAGATATTCTCATAACTATGCTCAATTCTGTCAATTGCTCAACAGTAATTTGTTCACCCACCGTAAAATACTTATGCTCTCGAGAGAAGCCACTAGTGAAACCTATGGCCCCCGGGTCTTTCTTCATCATATTAATCTTCCAACACTTAGTTATTTCCGTTGCTTTTTATTTTGCTTTTATTTTACTTTGCATCTTTACCACAAAAATACCAAAAATATTATCCTATCATATCTATCAGATCTCACTCCCGTAAGTGACCGTGTAGGGATTGACAACCCCTTATCGCATTGGTTGCGAGGATTTATTTGTTTTGTGTACGTGCGAGGGACTTGCGCATAGCCTCCTACTGGATTGATACCTTGGTTCTCAAAAACTGAGGGAAATACTTACGCTACTTTGCTGCATCACCCTTTCTTCTTCAAGGGAAAACCAACGCAGTTCTCAAGAGGTAGCAAGAAGGATTTCTGGCGCCGTTGCCGGGGAGGTCTACGCAAAAGTCAACATACCAAGTACCCATCACAAACCCTTATCTCCGGCATTAAATTATTTGCAATTTGCCTCTCATTTTCCTCTCCCCCACTTCACCCTTGTCGTTTTATTCGCCCTCTCTTTTTCGTTCGCCTCTTTTTCGCTTGCTTCTTGTTTGCCCGTGTGTTGGATTGCTTGCTTGTCACGATGGCTCAAGATAATACCAAATTATGTGACTTTACCAATACCAACAATAATGATTTCCTTAGCACTCCGATTGCTCCTCTTACCGATACTGAATCTTTTGAAATCAATGCTGCTTTGTTGAATCTTGTCATGAAAGATCAATTCGTCGGCCTTCCTAGTGAAGATGCCGCTACTCATCTAAATAACTTCGTTGATTTGTGTGATATGCAAAAGAAGAAAGATGTTCAAATGATATTGTTAAATTGAAGCTATTTCCTTTTTCGCTTAGAGATCGTGCTAAAGCTTGGCTTTCATCTTTGCCTAAAAATAGTATTGTTTCTTGGAATAAGTGCAAAGATGCTTTTATCTCTAAGTATTTTCCTCCCGCTAAGATCATCTCTCTTAGAAACGGTATTATGAATTTTAAGCAACTTGATCATGAACATGTTGCACAAGCTTGGGAGAGGATGAAATTAATGATACGTAATTGCCCTACTCATGGTTTGAATTTGGGGATGATTATACAAATTTTTTATGCCGGATTGAATTTTGCTTCTAGAAATCTTTTAGATTCAGCCACGGGAGGCACTTTTATGGAAATCACTTTAGGAAAAGCTACTAAACTCCTGGATAGTATTATGGTTAATTATTCTCAATGGCACACTGAAAGATCTACTAATAAAAAGTGCATGCGATAGAAGAAATTAATGTTTTGACTGGAAAGATGGATGAACTTATGAAATTATTTGCTACTAAGAGTGTTTCTTCTGATCCTAATGATATGCCCTTGTCTACTTTGATTGAGAATAATAATGAATCTGTGGATGTGAATTTTGTTGGTAGGAATAATTTTGGTAACAACGCGTATAGAGGAAACTTTAATCCTAGGCCTTATCCTAGTAATTCCTCTAATAATTATGGTAATTCCTACAACAACTCTTATGGAAACTTTAATACGATGCCCTCTGAATTTGAGACTAGTGTTAAGGAATTTATGAATTCGCAAAAGAATTTGAATGCCTTGCTTGAAGAAAAATTGCTTAAAGTTGATGAATTGGCTAGGAACGTTGATAGAATTTCTCTTGAGGTTGATTCCTTGAAACTGAGATCTATTCCTCCTAAGCATGATATCAATGAGTCTCTCAAAGCCATGAGAATTTCCATTGATGAGTGCAAAGAAAGAACGGCTAGGATGCGTGCTAAGAAAGATTGCTTTATGAAAGCGTGTTCTTCAAATTTCTATGAAAATAAAGATGAAGATCTAAAAGTTATTGATGTATCCCCTGTTAAATCCTTGTTTTGCAATATGAATCTTGATAATGATGGGACTGAATATGATCCACCTTTACCTAGAAGGCGTTCTAAAAATTCGGAGTTTTTAGATCTTGATGCTAAAATTGATAAAAGTGGGATTGAAGAGAACAGAACCCTAGATATTAATAAACCCACTATTTTGGACTTCAAGGAATTTAATTATGATAATTGCTCTTTGATAGATTGTATTTCCTTGTTGCAATCCGTGCTAAATTCTCCTCATGCTTATTGTCAAAATAATGCTTTTACCAAACATATCGTTGATGCTTTGATGCAATCTTATGAAGAAAAACTTGAGTTGGAAGTTTCTATCCCTAGAAAACTTTATGATGAGTGGGAACCCACTATTAAAATTAAGATTAAAGATCATGAATGCTATGCTTTGTGTCATTTGGGTGCTAGTGTTTCCACGATTCCAAAAACTTTGTGTGATTTGCTAGGTTTCCTTGAATTTGATGATTGCTCTTTAAACTTGCACCTTGCGGATTCCACTATTAAAAAACCTATGGGAAGAATTAATGATGTTCTTATTGTTGCAAATAGGAACTACGTTCCCGTAGATTTTATTGTTCTTGATATAGATTGCAATCCTTCATGTCCTATTATTCTTGGTAGACCATTCCTTAGAACGATTGGTGCAATTATTGATATGAAGGAAGGGAATATTAGATTCCAATTTCCATTAAAGAAAGGCATGGAACACTTCCCTAGGAAGAAAATAAAACTACCATATGAATCTATTATGAGAGCCACTTATGGATTGCCAACTAAAGATGGCAATACCTAGATCAATCCTTGCTTTTATGCCTAGCTAGGGGCGTTAAACTATGGCGCTTGTTGGGAGGCAACCCAATTTTATTTTTGGTTCTTTTGCTTTTTGCTTCTGTTTAGGAATAAATGTTTGATCTAGCCTCTGGTTAGATGTGTTTTTATGTTTTAATTAGTGTTTGTGCCAAGTTAAACCTATAGGATCTTCTTGGATGATAGTTATTTGATCCTGCTGTAATTTCCAGAAACTTTCTGTTCACGAAAATAATTGTTAAAAATCACCAGAACGTGATAAAATATTGATTCCAATTGCTGATGATCAATAAACAAATTGTCTATGACGATTCCAATTGCTGATGATAAATAAACAAATTGTCTACGTCGTCCTATTTTGGCTGATTTTTTGGAGTTCCAGAAGTTTGCGTTAGTTACAGATTACTACAGACTGTTCTGTTTTTGACAGATTCTGTTTTTCGTGTGTTGTTTGCTTATTTTGACGAATCTATGGCTAGTAAAATAGTTTATAAACCATAGAGAAGTTGGAATACAGTAGGTTTAACACCAATATAAATAAAGAATGAGTTCATTACAGTACCTTCAAGTGGTCTTTTTGTTTTATTTCGCTAACGGAGCTCACGAGTTTTTCTGCTAAGTTTTGTGTTGTGAAGTTTTCAAGTTTTGGGTGAAAGATTTGATGGATTATGGAACAAGGAGTGGCAAGAGCCTAAGCTTGGGGATACCCATGGCACCCCCAAGATAATCTAAGGACAACAAAAAGCCAAAGCTTGGGGATGCCCCGGAAGGCATCCCCTCTTTCGTCTACTTCCATCGGTAACTTTACTTGGAGCTATATTTTTATTCACCACATTATATGTGTTTTGCTTGGAGCGTCTTGTATGATTTGAGTCTTTTCTTTTTAGTTTACCACAATCATCCTTGCTGTACACGCCTGTTGAGAGAGACACACATGATTCGGAAATTATTAGAATACTCTATGTGCTTCACTTATATCTTTTGAGTTATATAGTTTTTGCTCTACTACTTCACTTATATCTTTTAGAGCACGGTGGTGGATTTGTTTTATAGAAACTATTGATCTCTCATGCTTCACCTAGATTATTTTGAGTGTCTTAAATAGCATGGTAAATTGCTTAAATAATCCTAATATGCTAGGTATTCAAGATTAGTAAAAAACTTTCTTATGAGTGCATTGAATACTAAGAGAAGTTTGATGCTTGATGATTGTTTTGAGACATGGAGGTAGTGATATCAAAGTTGTGCTAGTTGAGTAGTTGTGAATTTGAGAAATACTTGTGTTGAAGATTGCAAGTCCCGTAGCATGCACGTATGGTAAAAGTTATGTAACAAATTTGAAACATGAGGTGTTCTTTGAGTGTCCTCCTTATGAGTGGCGGTCGGGGATGAGCGATGGTCTTTTCCTACCAATCTATCCCCCTAGGAGCATGCGCGTAGTGCTTGGTTTTTGATGACTTGTAGATTTTTGCAATAAGTATGTGAGTTCTTTGTGACTAATGTTGAGTCCATGGATTATACGCACTCTCACCTTTCCACCATTGCTAGCCTCTTCGGTACCGTGCATTGCCCTTTCTGACATTGAGAGTTGGTGCAAACTTCGCCGGTGCTTCCAAACCCCGTGATATGATACGCTCTTTCACACATAAACCTCCTTATATCTTCCTAAAAACAGCCACCATACCTACCTATTATGGCATTTCCATAGCCATTCCGAGATATATTGCCATGCAACTTTCCACCATCCAGTTTATCATGAAACGTTCATCATTGTCATATTGCTTTGCATGATCATGTAGTTGACATAGTATTCGTGGCAAAGCCACCGTTCATAATTCTTTCATACATGTCACTCTTGGTTCATTGCATATCCCGGTACACCACCGGAGGCATTCATATAGGGTCATACTTTGTTCTAGTATCGATTGAGTTGTAAATAAATAGAAGTGTGACGATCATCATTTTCTAGAGCATTGTCCCAAGTGAGGAATATATATATAAAAAAGAGAAAGGCCATAAAAAACGAGAAGGCCCAAAAAAAATGAGAGAAAAAGAGAGAAGGGACAATGTTACTATCCTTTTACCACACTTGTGCTTCAAAGTAGCACCATAATCTTCATGATAGAGAGTCTCTTGTTTTGTCACTTTCATATACTAGTGGGAATTTTTCATTACAGAACTTGGCTTCTATATTCCAACAATGGGCCTCCTCAAGTGCCCTAGGTCTTCGTGAGCAAGCAAGTTGGATGCACACCCACTTAGTTTCTTTTGTTGAGCTTTCATATATTTATAGCTCTAGTGCATCTGTTGCATGGCAATCCCTACTCCTTGCATTAACATCAATCGATGGGCATCTCCATAGCTCATTGATTAGCCTCGTTGAGACTTTCTCCTTTTTTGCCTTCTCCACATAACCCCCATCATCATATTCTATTCCACCCACAGTGCTATGTCCATGGCTCGCGCTCATATATTGCGTGAGGGTTTATAAGGTTGAGATTACTAAAGTATGAAACAATTGCTTGGCTTGTCATCGGGGTTGTGCATGATGAGAGCATTCTTGTGTGACGAAGATGGAGAATGACTAAACTATATGATTTTGTAGGGATGAACTTTCTTTGGCCATGTTATTTTGAGAGGACATAATTGCTTAGTTAGTATGTTTGAAGTATTATTATTTTTATGTCAATATGAACTTTTATCTTAAATCTTTCGGATCTGAATATTCATACCACAATTAAGAAGAATTACATTGAAATTATGCCAAGTAGCACTCCGCATCAAAAATTCTGTTTTTATCATTTACCTACTCGAGGACGAGCAGGAATTAAGCTTGGGGATGCTCGATACGTCTCCAACGTATCTATAATTTTTGATTGCTCCATGCTATATTATCTTCTGTTTTGGACATTATTGGGCTTTATTATCCACTTTTATATCATTTTTTGGACTAACCTATTAACCGGAGGCCCAGCCCAGAATTGCTGTTTTTTTGCCTATTTCAGAGTTTCGCAGAAAAAGAATCTCAAACGGAGTCCAAACAGAATGAAACCTTCGGGAACGTGATTTTCGAAACGAACATGATCCAGGAGACTTGGACCCTACGTCAAGAAACAAAAGAGGAAGCCACGAGGTAGGGGGCGTGCCTACCCCCCAGGGCGCGCCCTCCACCCTCGTGGGTCCCCTGTTGCTCCACCGACGTACTTCTTCCTCCTATATATACCTGCGTACCCCCAAACGATCAGATACAGAGCCAAAAAACCTAATTCCACCGCCGCAACCTTCTGTACCCACGAGATCCCATCTTGGGGCCTGTTCCGGAGCTCCGCCGAAGGGGGCATCCATCACGGAGGGCTTCTACATCAACACCATAGCCTCTCCGATGAAGTGTGAGTAGTTTACTTCAGACCTTCGGGTCCATAGTTAGTAGCTAGATGGCTTTCTCTCTCCTTTTGGATCTCAATACAATGTTCTCCCCCTTTCTCGTGGAGATCTATTTGATGTAATCTTCTTTTGCGGTGTGTTTGTAGAGACCGATGAATTGTGGGTTTATGATCAAGTTTATCTATGAACAATATTTGAACCTTCTGCATTCTTTTATGTATGATTGGTTATCTTTGCAAGTATCTTCGAATTATTAGTTTGGTTTGGCCTACTAGATTGATCTTTCTTGCAATGGGAGAAGTGTTTAGCTTTGGGTTCAATCTTGCGGTGTCCTTTCCCAGTGACAATAGGGGCAACAAGGCCCGTATAGTATTGTTGCCATCGAGGATAACAAGATGGGCTTTTTATCATATTGCATGAATTTATCCCTCTACATCATGCCATCTTGCTTAAGGCGTTACTCTGTTCTTATGAACTTAATACTCTAGATGCATGCTGGATAGCGGTCGATGTGTGGAGTAATAGTAGTAGACGCAGGCAGGAGTCGGTCTACTTGTCTCGGACGTGATGCCTATATACATGATCATACCTACATATTCTCATAACTATGCTCAATTTTGTCAATTGCTCAACGGTAATTTGTTCACCCACCCTAAAATACTTATGATCTCGAGAAAAGCCACTAGTGAAACCAATGGCCCCCTGGGTCTATCTTCATCATATTAATCTTCCAACACTTAGTTATTTCCGTTGCTTTTTATTTTACTTTGCATCTTTATCACAAAAATACCAAAAATATTATCCTATCATATCTATCAGATCTCACTCTCGTAAGTGACCGTGTAGGGATTGACAACCCTTATCACGTTGGTTGCGAGGATTTATTTGTTTTGTGTAGGTGCGAGGGACTTGCGCGTAGCCTCCTACTGGATTGATACCTTGGTTCTCAAAAACTGAGGGAAATACTTATGCTACTTTGCTGCATCACCCTTTCCTCTTCAAGGGAAAACTAACGCAGTGCTCAAGAGGTAGCAAGGGCTCCCAATGTGGCACTACAACGGGGAGGACGACACCTCCCGCTGTGGTCGAAAAGGTCCGGGCACCCCCGCCGCTCTGGCCAAAATATTGGCCGAGCTGTTCAAAGGGGAGGAAGAGGAATTTGTTCGAATCAATCGCAGATATGGATATTCTATGTATAATCCTCCCAGTTGGGTAAGCCCCAATCCTTCTTCTTTACTCACTTCGCTTCCCGTATTGCCTTTGAAAAATTTCTAATTTGCTTATAACAGCATTGGCGAAGAATCACCGAGGGGTTTTACAGCCCCGCCCCACAGCCCGAGGACCACAACCGGGAGCTGGATCCCGGGTATGAAGAAGATCCGGATATATTCGTGGCACTCGCGGAAGGGGTGTTTTACCAGGCGAGCTATGATGGCACATATGTGGCCATTATCGCCAATTGCCCTGGTCTTCTTCCTGCTTCCCACATAAGTCGTTGATAAAAAACCTCTCTTGAAAGAGCTTCCTTGCACTGCCTCACCCCTCGCACTCTCTCGTGATCCACAGGGGAGCCGTTCGGCGCGTCACACTACTCCAGGGGCGGCTCGAAAGAGAGCGGCTCTGGCGCCGAGTAAGGCTTCTAAAAGGAAGGTCGGTGAAAGCACGACCGGTCCCTCGTCAAAGAGGTAAGGATTTAAAGGTATACTTAAACAGTCACATCCAACTGTAACTTGTACGCTTGTTTGACACCAGGAAAAAAGTTCACCGGACAAAATATGAGGGTCCGGCCAGCCGTATTCTGCACGCCCGGGATTTAGACCCTGTTGGAAAGGCGGGAGCCAACATAGGAACAGTACCAGACTGTCCTTTGGCCGATGGTTGGGAGAATGTGTCTGTTACCAACTCGGAAGTGGAGAGCACCATGAATCATCGGCGCTGCAGGGCTGTTTTACGAGACCCTGAGTTTTCGGAAGAGGCATTCAATGCCTTCAGCTCGGCCGATGCATACATCTGAACTGCTCGAAACGGGCTTAGTAGAGCCACGAAGCAGTATTTAACAGATGTGTGGGTAAGTTTTCTTTATCCGAATAGGATAACCATATGCCAGTAGCCCCCGGGACTAAAAGTAGTTGGTACAACTGACTTAAGGACCGTTGCATGGCCAGGTTCTCACAGAGAAGAACAACCTGCTATCCCAAGAGCTGGAACAATGTCGGACGCAGCTAAATGCTGCTACCGTCGAACTAAATTTTTTGAAGAAGTTATCCACTGGTAATGTTCCCCTCTAGTGAGGAATAGTGAATGTATACCAACTTTGCTAATACAACCACTGATCGCATAATAGGGTCGCCTGATCAATTTGAGAAGGAGTTCAAGACCGCCCAAGAGGGGGAAAAAGAGGCGAAGAGGCAACACGCCGCGGGCGAACGTGTGCTGACCCGCGGCAGGGATGAGAAAAACAAGCTGCAGGACTCCAACACCAAGTTGGGTGAAGAATTGAAGGATGTGCGGGCCCAGCTATCCGACTCCGTAAAGGAGAACAAGAAACTGCGGGGCAGCATGTTCAGTATGTTTTCCGAACATGTTTGTTTTTAGTAGTTCAGAGAGAAATGAAACTGATATAACCATGCTTGTAGGTATATTGACGGGCCGTCCTGAAGAGGAGGTGTCCGGATCATCGAGTGATCTGCTGCAAAAGCTGTCTCAAGTGCACGAATAGGCGCGGCTGGCGATGCGGAGTGTTGCCAAGGCTCTATGGCCATCCGCCTCCCCTCCAGGAAGTATGGAGGAGCTTGTAAAGCGGTTCAAGGGAGCGCGATGGCGTATCCGGCTATGGAAGATATCGGCCTGTCAAGAGGGTGCGCGAGAGGCTTGGGCCATGGTGAAGTCTCGGTATACCAAGCTTGATCCTAATCACATGGCGCGGGTTGGACCAGTAGGGCCAAATGGGGAAGAAATTCCCGTTAGTTTAGTATATCACCAAGTAGAGGTGGCCGCCAAATATTCCCAACAGGACTGTAAGTTAGATCGCCTGTTGGACGGTATAGAGGAGGAAGTGTTTGAGTCCAAGTTACAATGTACTTTCCTCACCGTGTGGGATTCTAGCTGAATTGTATATCATTTGTCATGGCAGACCTTTTCGCTTCAACCTACGGACTCAAGGGTACAGAGTGTTTCCAGATACCCTCACGGCCGAATAGGCTGGGGCATGCCTGGAAAACTAGGCGTAGTGATCATAATTTCTTGAACAGACAAGTTGTATTCTGCTAGTTATGTTATATTACATTTGATTCGTAAGAAACATCTTCGAGAGAGAATAGTTCCGTTAAGGGTTCCTTTCCCTGGTTGTGCATGCATTAGTAGACATGTCCGAATTGTGATGTCAAAATCATAGTATGTATAGCTTCTGGAGGTTCACAATAGAGTGAGTGCAAAAGAGACTTTTCATCCACCGACCGAATATTCCCTTAAGAATGCTAGCTTTCGGCTTCACCCAGTCTGAGGTACACATCCGGATGACCCGGCAGTAACAAACGCAGAGGTGCTCCCTTTACCACCTAGCCGAACAATCAGGAACGTAGGGGTAAGCACAAGAGCCAGGCAACCCAGCTTGGCCAAAACATAAGTCATATCGATGCATATAATGGCGAAGAAAAGACATGCGGGAAAATGCGCATGTGTGATGAGCTTGATGCTCATAAAATAATATTAACAAGCTTCTGTTAAAGAAGCCCCCAGGTATAATGGGCGTACATATGTAAAGATGTGTACGTCAGCATTGTTCGGTCAAGCTGAATGAGTGCTTTAAAGCGAAAAAAATTGTGTAACAGGGAGAAAGAATAAAGGAAACTATAGGGGAGAAGGAGACCAACAAAGAGTTCGGCGCTAGGCATAGAACCTTTGGAGTCTGGCCGCATTCCAGGGGTTCGGCCCTTGGCGATTGTCTGATGCGTCACAAAGACGGTACGCTCCTCCGGTGAGAACTTCGTCGATTATGAAGGGACCCTCCCATTTGGGCTTGAGTTTGTCCTTTTTCTTCTCCTGTAAGCGTAGAACGAGTTCGCCAACATTGTAAGTCTTGGCCCATACCTCTCTGCTTTGATATCTTCGAGCCTGCTGTTGATAAAATGCTGAACGGGCTTTGGCAACGTGGCGCTCTTCCTCCAGGGCATCTAGGCTGTCCTGCCGATCCAACTCGGCCTCTTTCTCCTCGTACATACGCACTTGAGGGAGTTGTGTATAATATCGCAGGGCAACACGGCTTCCGCACCATACACCATGAAAAAAGGTGTGTATCTGGTAGTACGGTTGGGCGTGGTCCGCAGCCCCCAGAGTACAGAGTCGAGCTCCTCGACCCAGTGTTTCTCTGATTCATTTAAAGAACGCACTAGTCTGGGTTTCATGCCGCTCATAATAAGACCATTGGCTCGCTCGACTTGACCGTTTGTTTGTGGGTGGTAGACAGAGGCGTAATCGAGCTTAATGCCCAGGTTAGCACACCAGGTTTTCACCTCATCGGCTATGAAATTCGAACCATTATCGGTGATGATGTTGTGCGGTACACCGTAACGGTGTACCACATCCGATATAAATGCAATCAACGGTCCGGACTCGGCCGTTTTAACCGGTCTAGCCTCTATCCACTTGGTGAATTTGTCCACCATGACCAACAGATATTTTTCTTATGGCTTCCCCCTTTAAGGGGTCCGACCATGTCCAAGCCCCAGACCGCAAAGGGCCATGTAATGGGGATTGTTTGTAGAGCGGTTGGGGGCATATGGCTTTGGTTGGCGAAGAGTTGGCATCCAACACAGCGTTGGACGAGGTCCTGTGCGTCTGCCCGGGCCGTGGGCCAGTAAAATCCTGTATGGAAGGCCTTGCTGACAAGCGCCCGGGCTGCGGCGTGGTGTCCGCCGAGACCGGCGTGAATTTCTGCCAAAAGTTGCCGCCCCTCCTCCTCGGAGATACACCTTTGAAGGACTCCCGTAGTTCTTTTCTTGTAGATCTCTCCTTCGTGAACTTTATAGGCCTTCGAACGCCGGACTATGCGGCGAGACTCGTTCTGATCTTCTGGAAGCTCCTTCCTAATAAAGTAGGCCAAGAATGGTTCGGTCCACGGGGCAATTACTACCATGATGAGGTGGGCCGATGGTGTTACTTCGGTGATTGATCCTCCGATGATATCGGTGTGTTCGCTATCTGTGTTTGTGTTCGGAACGGGACTGTCGTTGCTATCTCCCCCTTGCCATACCACGGATGGCTTAAAGAGCCTTTCGAGGAAGATGATAGGTGGGACAGGGTCGCGCTTAGCGCCGATGCGAGCAAGGACGTCTGCCGCCTGGTTACTTTCGCGGGCGATGTGATGAAATTTAAGTCCCTCGAACAGAGCCGACATCTTCAAAACGACATTGTGATAAGCTGCCATTTTTGGATCTTTGGCATCAAAGTCTCTATTGATTTGCGATATTTGGGAAAAAGCAGAATATTTGATGGAAGAACAGGCGACCCCTTTGAGCAACCTGTTCTAATAGGGAAGTCCTATATCTTAAAATTAATTCATCAAGTTGATGAGAAAATTCATCGAGGTTGAGTCCCCGCGCACCTCCAGGCATTGTATGCCCATTGATACGGCCATCCGGAGGCCATGTAGCAAGGCCTTGTATTCGGCTGCGTTGTTGGAGTCCGTGTATAATATTTGGAGTACGTACTGGATGATGTCTCCTGTGGGGGACATTAATATGACGCCCGCCCCTAGCCCTGCCAACATCCTGGAGCCGTCAAAATGAATCACCCAGTTGGAATACACGCCGTACTCTTTAGGGAGTTCGGCTTCTGTCCATTCGGCGACAAAGTCGGCCAGTACCTGGGATTTGATGGCTCTACGTGGTTTGTACGTGATGTCGAATGGCAGGAGCTCAATGGCCCATTTGGCAATCTGGCCCGTTACATTCTGGTTGTTAATTATATCATTGAGGGGCACTTCGGAGGCCACCGTGATAGAGCACTCCTGAAAGTAGTGTCGCAATTTTCGGGATGCCATGAAGACTGCATAAGCTATTTTTCGATAATGAGGGTACCGGGATTTGCATGGTGTGAGGACGGTGGATACGTAGTATACCAGCTTCTAGAGTGGGAATTTATGTCCGTCCTGTTCTCGTTCGACGACGAGTACGGCACTCACCACCTGGTGTGTTGCTGATATGTATAAGAGCATTGGCTCGCCGGCGTTTGGCGCGGCCAGGATTGGGTTGCTCGCCAAAAGGGCTTTTATTTCTTCCAGTCCGGCCGTCGCCGCGTCTGTCCACTCGAAGTTGTCGGTGCACCGTAGAAGGTGAGAGAGCGGCAGCACCTTTGCTCCCAACCTGGGGATGAAGCGGCTTAAAGCTGCCACACACGCAGCGAATTTCTGGACCTGCTTGAGTTTGGTTGGCGTGGCCAGTTGTGAGAAAGCTCGGATTTGGCTGGATTTGCTTCAATTCCTCTATGGGAAACGATGAAGCCCAGTAGTTTACCGACGGGGACGCCGAAGACGCACTTTTCTGGGTTAAGCTTGATGTCATATGTTTGGAGGTTGTCAAATGTGAGATGCAAGTCATCTATTAGTGTTTCGACGTGTCTGGTTTTGATGACAACGTCGTCCACGTAGGCCTCCACTATTTTGCCGATCTATTTCTCGAGGCATGTTTGGATCATGCGCTGGTAGGTGGCGCCGGCGTTCTTGAGCCCGAAAGGCATGGTGTTGAAGCAAAACGGCCCGTATGGTGTAATGAATGCTGTTGCGGCTTGATCGGACTCCTTCATTTTGATTTGATGGTATCTGGAATATGCATCAAGGAAGCATAGCGAGTCGTGACCTGCGGTGGCGTCAATGATTGGATCAATGCGGGGAAGAGGGAAGGGATCCTTAGGGCAGGCCTTGTTAAGGTCTTTGAAATCGACGCATAGGCGCCAGGATTTATCCTTTTTTGGTACCGTTACCAAGTTTACCAGCCAATCCGGATGTTTAATGTCTTTGATGAATCCGGCATCGATGAGTTTGGCTAGCTCCTCCCCCATAGCTTGTCGTTTGGGTTCAGAAAAGCGCCGCAGAGCTTGCTTGACCGGCTTATGTCCCTTTAGTATGTTGAGGCTATGTTCGGCCAACTCGCGCGGGATTCCTGGCATATCGGAAGGATGCCAGGTGAACATATCCCAGTTTTCACGCAGGAAGTCTCGTAGTGCGGCGTTGACTGCAGGGCTGAGCTGTGCTCCGATAGACGCTGTCTTCTTCGGGTCTGTTGGATGGACCTGAAATTTGATTATTTCTTCTGTTGGTTTGAAGGAAGTGGATTTGGGTCATTTTCCCAGGATCACATCGTCCTTATCCACGGTGGAGCGTAGTGTGCTTAGTTCTTCGGCCACAAGGGCGTCAGACAATGCCTCTAGGGCCAAGCACTACTACAAAAACAGCTATAGCCAATATGGACACTAATGGCGCACTTTACATGTGGTGCGCGATTACTAACTAGTAATGGCGCACCATGTGTTGGTGCGCCATTAGTGTGAAAATACTAATGACGCACCACATCCACGGAGCGCCATTAGTAAAATATTTTTATTTTTTTATTTTCAAAACTACTAATGGCGCACCAGGGGATAGTGCGCCATTACTAGTTAAACTAGTAATGGCGCACCACTCCCACGGTGCGCCATTAGTAATTATGTTTCAAAAAATTTATTTTTATTTTATTTTCTAAAGTACTAATGGCGCACCACTCCCACGGTCCGCCATTAGTAGTTTGGCCCAAACATTCCCCCGAATGCACCCCCCCCCCCCCCCCCCCCCCGTGGACCGCCTTTTCAGTTTCAAACAAAATAAAAGAAAATGATAGAAATGTCAAAAAAATAAAAGAAAATAAGATTCCCATGTGATATGTGGTCTAGTTGTTAGCAAAATTTACAAACATGAATTTTTGACTTTTTTGCAAAATCTCTTGAGAATTTGTAAAATGGGCATAACTTTTGCATACGAACTCGGATGAAAAAGTTTTTTAGATGAAAAATCATCTACTCGAAAAGATACATCCGAATTTTCAAAATCCTCAAAAACCTAACAGAAAAAAAGATACGGGGCTTTTAAGATCTGGAGAGGGAAAAATCAAAAATATTCAAACTTACTAATGGCGCACCTGCCCATGGTGCGCCATTACTATCTTGCCGCCTTCAAAATTCAAAATAAATAAAAAAAATAAAAAAATAGTAATGGTGCACCTGCCCACTGTGCGCCATTACTATGCCATATATATGGCTGGGCGTGGTCCTCTCCTCCTTACCTCTTCATTCTTCTCCTCCACTCCACCTCTCCTCCACTCCATCTCCTCCTCTCCACTCCATCTCCCCTTCTCTCCTCCACCATACTACCCTCCTTCTCTCCGGCGACCTCCTCCTCTCCGGCGACCTCCTCCTCCCTCCTCTCCTCCCCTTCCCTCACGGTTTCTCCTACCTCCTCTCCGGTGAGCTCCTCCTCCCTCCTCTCCGGTGAGCTCCTCCTCCCTCCTCTCCTCCCCTCCCCTCATGGTTTCTCCTTCCTCCTCTCCGATGCTCCGTTGAACTGTTCTCCGGCGACCTCCTCCTCCTCTCCGGCGATGTAGGCGAGCGCCTCTCCGGTGACCTCCTCCTCCTCCTCTCCGGTGACCTCGGCCCTCCTCTCCGGCGAAATCCTCTCCGGCAAAAGAACACGGCAAAAGAACGTACAAGTCCAAAAACGAGAACAAAATTTGAAAAAATATCGTGCAAAAAAAACCAGCAAAAAAAACGAGCAAAAAATGGGCAAAAAAATCGCGATGCAGATCCAGATTCAAAATTCAAAAATACTAATGGCGCACGGTGGGGGTTAGACGGTGCGCCACTACTATTTTCCCGCCTTCAAAATTCAAAAATACTAATGGCGCACCGTGGCCTATACTAATGGCGCACCAGTGGCCTATACTAATGGCGCACCGTGGCCTATACTAATGGCGCACCAGTGGTGCGCCATTAGTATACCAGATACTAATGGCGCACCAGTGATGCACCATTAGTAAAAAATACTAGTGGCGTGGTTCTAGTGGCGCACCAGTAGTGCGCCATTAGTAGGCAAAACTGGTGCGCCACTAGTAGGCCTTTTCCTAGTAGTGAAGGATGCGGTTTTATTCTCGGCGCGGAGGGCTATGTCCGGATAGCTGACGAGGGTGATTATTCCATTAGGCCCAGGCATTTTTAGCTTCATATACCCATAGTGAGGTATGGCTTGAAAGCGCGTGAAGGCCTGTCGCCCTAACAGGGCGTGGTACCCACTGTTGAAAGGGGCCACCTGGAAAGTTATTTCTTCGGACCGATAATTCTCCGGCGTGCCGAACACCACATCAAGTGTAATTTGTCCTGCACACCGAGCTTCCTAGCTGGGAATGATACCTCGAAAGGTTGTGCTGCTTTCTTGATGCGGCTCATGTTTATTTCCATCTTGTGGAGCGTGTCCTCGTAAATGAGGTTTAGTCCGCTGCCGCCGTCCATGAGGACTTTTGTACGTCGAAAGCCATCCACGATGGGACTGAGGACTAGGGCAGTTGGCGCTCGGACTGTTCTGTATTTAGGTTCGTCACTGGTGTTGAAGGTTATGGCCGTGTCGTTCCAGGGGTCAATTGCAGCAACCTGGCAAACTCCGGCGAGATCGCGCAGGGCCCATTTACGCTTGTTGTTTGAAGCGAATGTCTCGAAGACATCCAATACTCTATTGTCGTCGTTTGCTGGAGGGTGTTGTTCTGGGGTGTCCTTGGTAAGGATGTCCTTGCCGCTCTTGGCTACGTGCCAGAGTATCCAACATGCTCTAAGGCTGTGGGTCGCCACGGTATCCGGCGTCGTGTGTATTTTGCATGGGCCATTGAGCCATCCCTCCAGAACGGTGCCGTGCAGCGGAATAGGTTTATGTTTTTTGACTGTTCGGCTGGTCGTGCCACGGGGGCGCGTACTTTTCGCCTGTAGGGGGAGCCGGGATGGTTCCCACCTAGCTGCCTGAGTTTTCCAGGAGCTTTCCACCGCGCTGTACTTTTGTACAATGGTTGCTAGGTCAGCGAATTTTAGTATGCGACGACGATTGATGGCGTTGAGGATACCTTCGTCCGCACAGTTGTTGCAGAATGCTGCTATCGCGTCTTCGTCGCGGCAGCCCTTTACCTTCTTTTTGACAAGGAGGAATCTGCCCCAGAAGTGGTGGACCGTTTCCTGAGGGTGTTGTTTGATGCTTCTGAGAGCGTCTATGTCCGGGTGGGTCGGTGCAATTGAATCCGAACCCTGACCTGTTTTTGGATCCAGAGTTTGGAGGTCTACCGGGCCGGATAGTTCGGGCTCCGGGATATCGACTGCTTTTTTAGGCTCGCCATTCGACTTTATGTTCGGAGGAAGAGACATGACCTTCTGCCGGAAAGTATCCGGCTCTTCAAGATCGGCGACCCGAACATAGTTCATCTTCAATCCGCTCCTTGACTACCGCTATCTGATGGGTGATCGGTGGAGTTTTAATTTCTCTCTGGTCGGGTTTAAGCCCGACCCGATCGTAGTCTATCGCGACCCCCGAGGCAGCCATGCGATCCAAGAGTTCGTTCATAGACGACAACTCCACTAGATCCATGCAGGCGGAGTATTTGGGTTCAACGCGGAGCTGATTTTTGATGACTTGAGAGCTCATCGTCGGCTTAAGGGCCGAGCCGGCGTTCATGACGAAGCCGCCGAGATGGAGGGTCTGACCTAGGGCCAGGGCTCCTCCGGAGATGATATTATCCTTGACAATAAGGCGAGCCATCAACCCTCTTAGCGACGGCACAGAGGAACTCTCAATGAAAGCACCAATGTCGGTGTCAAAACCGGCGGATCTCGGGTAGGGGGTCCCGAACTGTGCGTCTAGGATCGATGGTAACAGGAGACGGGGGACACGATGTTTACCCAGGTTCGGGCCGTCTCTATGGAGGTAATACCCTACTTCCTGATTGATTGATCTTGATGAATATGAGTGTTACAAGAGTTGATCTACCACGAGATCGTAATGGCTAAACCCTAGAAGTCTAGCCTATGAGTATATGGTAATGAATCTGTCCTATCCGGAGTACGCTCTCCCGTTTATATAGACACCGGAGAGATCTAGGGTTACACGAGGTCGGTTACAAAAGAGGGAATCTTCATAGTCGGTTGCCTAGCTTGCCTTCCATGCCAAGGAGAGTCCAATCCAGACACGGGTATAGTCTTCGGTCTTCGTGTCTTCACAGCCCATCAGTCCGGCTCATAGATAATTGGCCGGACGCCTGAGGACCCCTTAGTCCAGGACTCCCTCAGGTATCATTTATTATCACTGGGGCAGCAAGTATCAGGTGGGTTTTGGGCGGCCCCGTCTAGCCTTTCTTTTTTAACATGCGCAACCCACGACCTCGGATGGGAGGTCCATAGGCCTGTTTGTATTTTCTTGAGGGTCGTCATGTATCGATCGGCCTATGGACCTCCCATCCGAGGTTTTATTTTTCCTGAAACATCGCCAGCCCAATTTATGTATTTTTTTGAGAAAACGCAGAGGTCTGTTCTATTTTTCTTTAAAAGAATAGGAACGCCTGGTCCAACTTACTTTTCCCATCTAACTATATTATATATATTTAAATTATTTTATATGTTATTATATATTATTTTTATTGTCATCATATATTTAATAGATACTTACATATATAAGAAAACAATATCCCACATCTTGTTAACTTATAAAAATAATTTCTTAACAATAAAATCCTGGATTTTTTTGGCAACGAAAATCCTAGTGATTGTGTACAAAAGCTTGGTAATATTTAAGGACCAATGTAATAATAAATCACTTATATATATATACATATATATATATATATATAAATGCTCAGCCCCTGTTTATTTTTTGATAACATTGCTGCGCCGACCCCAACATTATAATTAGAATTAGCCCAGCAAAATCGTGTATTTCGAGAAAGTGCAAATGGCCTGTAATTTTTTAGGAAAAACATAAATGGGCCGCATGGACGCTACATTATCTGTTCACCCAGCCCAGCTAATGGACTGTAATTCAAAAAAAAGAGATCAAATGGACTGTAAATTCTACCCCGCAAAAAAAGACTGTAAATTCTGAAAAAATGGGTTGAATACGTGCCACATTTTTGGAGACTGAAATGTGGGCTAATAGGCTGAAGCCAATGCAAGTCGTTGTCAACTTAGTCAACAAATGATTCTGACATCGTTAGCCGTTGGATTTACATCAAACAACCGGCATCCATCTTCAATCTCTCGTCTTCTTCCTCCAGCGCCGCCGGGACCACCTACTCCCGCCTCCTGCTGCTAGCAGCTCTGCTTTAGCACGCTTCACTGTGAATCGCTACTCCACCGTTGGCCAGGCCATCCCTCCACTCCTCCACACCTCCTTTTCTGCTCCACTGACTGTCGAACTACACCGCACCAGAACCAGTTAACCCTCGTACAATTCTCCGTCTGCGACTCTACTCTCGCGTCTTCCCATCTCCGACTCGTTGCTGTCCGGGGCCTCGCCGTCGTCCACCACCTTGGATGCGCTCGGCGCGGAGTGGTCAACGCAGTCAACGAACGACACCATCGGAAGTAGACTATGCGTGGAGAGGCTGACAGCGAGGTCCACGGCTGCACGCAAGGAAATGCCTCCTTATTACGCGCAAAATAATGACTCCTCCACCTGACAGCTGGGACCCATCGGAAGGGCCTCTGTATTTTGCGAAAAAAACGTTCCCACCGCTGATAGGGCGGACCCACCAGCTATATCTTCGCATGCAAGGAAGTGCCTCCTTGTTACGCGCAAAAAAATGAATACTCCCCCTACTAGTTGGGACCCACCTTGGTGGGAGGCTGACTTGTGGGCCTACTAAGTTGACGGGGACGGAGTGCTTTGTCAAGTTAGTCAATATGAACGATTCTAGCTCCAGTGACCGTACGATGTCCATCCAACGGCCATAGTGCTTCTTCAACCTCTGGTCTTCTTGCTCCAGCCGCCCAAAGCAGCGCCGGCCATGCCGCATGCTCGTGCCTCCCGTGGCCGGCTGTGCTGCCACGGAGGCCTCACCGCCCCCTACTATTCCCACCGCTGGCCAGGCCCTACAGCGACGGCAGCCTCCCACCGCAGCCGAACCAGTGAATGCTCGTACTCCTCTCCGCGCTGGCTTCCACTGCCGCGTCTTCCCCGGCTCCGCGTCGTCCCCTTCCTAGGCCTCGCCGTCGTCCACCGCCCTGGCGCTCTCGGCGCGGCGTGGTCAATGTGGTCAAGGAACGGCTTCCATCGGGCCTGGACTATATGTGGAGAGGCTGACAGCTGGGTCCACGGCCGCAGCAAGGAATTGCCTCCTTATTATGCGCAAAATAATTATTCCTCCACCTGACAACAGGGACCCACCGGACGGGCCACCGTATTTCGCGAAAAAAATGTTTCCCCCTGACTGCAGGGACCCACGAGCTACATTTTCGCATGCAAGGAAGTGCGTCCGGGCAAAAAAATGATTCGCCCCCCTGACTGCTGGGACCCACCAGCTACTTCTTCGCACGCAAGGAAGTGCCTGGCAGTCGGGACCCACCTGGTCGAAGCGTGCGTAGGGTTGTCATTCTGGTCGCGAACGTGTACGTACATACTGGTCGATGTAGAGGCGCGCACGTGTCGTAGTACAGGTGCGCACGTAGCATGTACACATACGTCCAGCGGCCAGTGTGCAAGAAAGAAAATACGGCCACATACGTACATACGGGTAGGGTCTCGAACGCCTACTCGCGCATACCTACGGCCAGGGCTCGTGTACATGGCTGGGTCGGAACGGAGAAACTGCGTCGTCGTCATGTTCATGGGGAGCCAACCGGCTGGGTCGGAACGGAATGCGTCGTCGTGTTCATCGGGAGGGTCCAGCTCCTCCTTGGTGGTGTCCTGGATGAGCAGCGGCTCGTCGTGGACATAAGCCTCCGACGAGGTGTCGAAGAACTCCTGCACCTTCTCCGCTGGCGGCACGGCCCAGGACGGGTCAAGGCCATGCGCGTTGAAGTCCGGCATCATGGCGATGATGGCGGACTGGCGAGAGTTGTTGCTCAGCAGGACCACTCTCGCCGCCAACCCAAACAGAGGCCCCTAAACGGCCTTGCCGGCCTTCGCGGCCTTGCCGCTCCTCTCCGCCCTGCCGTCGCTATTCACGTCGAGCTGAAAGAGCCTCTGGCAGAAGTGGGCGTGCCCCATAACCGTGAAATTGTGCTTCAGGCCAGGGCAAAGCCTCATGATTGCAGCCGTGTTCTTGAAGGGCCAAGCCGTCCTCCCCTTGTTGTGAAATGGGGTGATTCGGCGGCGGATGAAATCGGCCCCGATCATCTCAAGGGTGAGCCCGGCCATGGTGAGACGGTGGATCCTGGTGGTGGCGACCGTGAGCTTCTTGTCGTTGACATCGACATCACCCCAGTCCTTGCGGCGGGCCGGCCGACTCTGGCGAACCCGGCAGAACTCTGATGGGTCCTTCTCCTCGATCCATAACCACCGGCTCCGCCACTCTTCCAACCTCTCCTTCTGGGCGCCCTCCGGATACGTCCCCTTCTCCTGGGTCCGTGGGATCCAGGCGACGCAGCCGGAGATGGCACCCCCCCGCCTGGATGCGGGGATAGAAGTGGCAGAACAGCGCCATACTGGGGAGCATTCCGGCGAAGCCCTCGCAGAGCTGGGCAAAGAAAGCCATGCATGCCACCGCATTTGGTGTGAAACCAAGGAGATGGAAACCAAAGGTGTGCATGACATCGTTGAATAAATCGAAAAAAGGGGGGCAGAGCCCGCAGGAGAAGTAGTCAACGAAGAAGGGGTACCGATTCGGGCCGGCCTTGGCGAAATCGGCGGGGATGATGTGTGTGGCTGGATGCCCCGTCATCTTCCTCCCCCACAAAGGCCTAAAGTAGTCCCTGAGGTGGACCGCATCGACCATCGAGGGGAAGTAGGCAAGCTGCGTCCGGAGCACCGCCAGCTCGCTCTCCGGCAGCTCCTCCCCGGCATCCTCAACCACTCCCTTGCCTTTGCTGGTTTTGGGCGCCATGGCGGCCAGGGAAGAGGTGAGGTTGAGGGCAATGAAGGCGCGGCGGTGGCGGACAGAGGCGGGAGGTTCGGCTCTTTCGCCTGAGGAAGAAGAGAGGAGCGGCGGTTCCGAGATTGGAAGAGGCGCAGAGGGTAAATGAGCAGCGCCCGCGGTTTTTCCTTTTTTATGGGGAAGTCGCGGGCCGCCTCTTTACCATTTACCATGATGTGACGCATGAGGGCAGCAACCGCCCCACACATGACCCCCACGTCACGCACTCCCCCCACGTCACGCATTCAACGCGGGTCGTGGGGATACGCAGCGGGCGAGGGAGTTACTGCGGTAAAAACTCCGCCGTACGCTCGCCCGAGCACCGTTCTGGGCCTGGCCCTCGCGCTTATATGTGGCCCAGGCCCGGGGGATCCTGTCGGTGTACAAAAGTACGGGTCCCTTTTTGCACCCCTTTACTTGTGCGCGGGCAGTCGCAGCCCCACGCCCCTGGCCACCCTTGGCGGGGCAGAGGAGGAAAACCACAAGACAACCAGAGAAATGCCAAGACAGAAACACAAAGGGCAGAGGGCCGAGGTGGACTCCCGAGCCTTGCCAGGGCAACTTGCCTGACACCAGCGGAGCTGCCACCCTTGATCCCAAGAGTTCCAACGCCATCAACCACATTGGAACCAAGGCTCAGGAGGCACCTCCGTGGTGGCATGCAGATCTTTGTGTAGATCAAAAGCACACAAGATCAGATGAGAACTAGAAGACGATGATCCTTGGCAAGATCCTTGCCGAGGAAACTCATGAGACCCCTGGCAAGATCCTTGCCGGGGACAACCGCGATGCCACGGCAAGACCCTTGCCGGGGCCCCAGCAAGACCCTTGCCGAAAACATCCGCGGGGCCGCAGCCAGGCCCACATCTACCAATACTCCACCGTCGTTCCCATACAGCTGCCAGCCCACCAACTAGGCAAGCACCTGCATTGCGACGTGCGGCCTCTAGGCCAACTCAGCAAGCACCTATGTGGTGGCATGCAGATCTTCGTGAAGACTCTGCCACCGCACCAACTCAGCAGCCAGCCAGACAGCGTGGCACTGCACGCCTCGTCAGTTCGGACGCGCGTCGAAGCCAGGCGAGGCGGCGACAGCTGGGACGAGCTTCCTTGTCGTCCCCGATTAAGCATGAAGGGCACGTCGGCAGCACATTAAATGCGTTTGTCCTAGGGTGCCAGAGGATAGACTCGACCACTGTATAACTTTCCACCTCCTATGTGCCACCGTGGTAGCCCCTTGGTCTATAAAAGGAGGCCCGCGGCGTACTGGGAGAGGATTCGGGCCTTTTGGACCCTGCACGCCTTGTGGCTAGTCCAAGAACACAAGATAAACAGAAACCAGCAGGAGTAGGGTATTACGCATCACTTGCGGCCCAAACCTGGATAACCCCCCCCCCCCCCCCCCGCGTTGATCTCTCAATCGCGCTCTTTCCACAGGCTCGCACCCGCCAATCGTAGCAAAAGGGATTCCAGTGATCCCATAGGTGTCGTTTCACCCGACACGCTCACGCTGTTAAACCATGCTAATACATGCATGTCGCCCTCTCAATCACAGTCCTACTCATGGCGCAACGCGAACGGCGAGCCCGTCACCTGCGCGCCCCGGCGGTGCCTGACATTACTGTTTAGACGTTTGATGGAGGCCTCCGCGAATGCCGAGCATGTATTCACCTGGCTCAACACCAACGGTCATACTCCGGACTCGGTGCCTTGCTCATGTATATAAAACAGCCTAGCTAGAGAGGGTACTATGGTATGGTGTATGTATTATCGTGAGCGACCGATCATAATGCCACTACACAAGAGTGTGTGTCTGATCGATTCGTCCATTATTCGTAAGTTATGCATGGTTGTGTGGCGTCTAATGGTGGTTGTCGAAGGCTAGGTGGCGACAAGACCGGTTGCATGGACGCCTCGTTGTCAATACATGCCGCATACACTTCAAAGGCTCCTCATCCATGAGTTCACATTTTACCACCATGCCAGCGTCTGACCGCCCTGACCTACCGAAACCCCTTCCATCGCTGGCGCACGCTTCCCACCTGAAATGGTCACCATCTCTCCAAAACGTCAATGCCGCATTCATCGGACTTAACTGCAGGTGCAGTTAGTGTGTCACTGAAATGCGGGCCAGAAGCCCGTTGGGCCCACATGTTAGTGACCCAACGCACCTGCAGTTAAGTCACTGAATCAGCTTCCGCATTCACGCCCGACGAACCTACTCCGGTGCCAGCAGTCCATTCGTCTACCATGGCTCATTTCCATTCGCCCACTATATTAACTTGAGCCCCAGCTCCCAGCCATAGCCAAAGACACACACTCATTCTCCTCTGGTCCCTTCCATCTGTCGGCACCACTCCAACCATATCCTCCTAGCGCTCCAAAGCTCTCTTGGACGTACTGTAGCAGGAGCAGATGAAGGGCATAGGCGGCTCCGCTCTGGGCACGCTCCAAAGCTCTCTTGAATGTACTGCCACGGGAGCAGACGAAGGAGATCGCCGGCTCCCCCCGGGCCGCCCTCCGCCGCCACTACCACGAAGCCGGCGCGCGTGCGCGGGTGCAGCCGGCAGCGAGGAAGAGTAGTACACGGTAGGTCGCCGCCACTCTGGTCCCAGGAAGGCCACCGCTCCTCCACTCAGTCGACGCCAAGCTTGGTAGGATAAACATCGGCGGCCGATTAGCCACTTGACGACGACGTGGAGGCGGAAATCTTCAGAACCTTGTGCTCCGGAGGAGGAGGTTATCAAGGCGGATGAGGAGGAGGCAAAGGCAATGGCCGGCATTCTCGGGTTCATGGCCGGACATGGTGGTCGGGCGCCGGCAATTGTTTAGATTAGGTTTACAGTAGGTTTTAGTACGGTTTGTGCGAAATATGTAATGACTTTTGTCCAGTTTGTAGGAAAAGTTTTCGAAATGTAATGAATTTCATCCGGTTAATTTGAAATTTGCTTTGTTTGCACGAATTTTGTCCAGTTAGTTCATATAGTTGGGGAAAGGTATGCGGGCAGCATTGGATGGCATCTATCATGTCCTCGGACAGATGCCGGTGTAAATTTGTGGGCCAACACTGGAGATTAACAGTGCTCCATTATTTGGCAGGGAACAGTTATCCCTCGATCAAAATCAGATCTGCCGTGTTTCACACTCCTCCCACGTAAGAGTGTAAACTCTTGCTTACATAAAAATGGAGCAAGTGGACGGCACTGTAGCACGTCATATCACTCAAACTAGCCCGCCGCGTGGGAAAGCACCGCCCTCATCATTTTGTTCTGGATTTCTATCGATCGATCGCACGAAAATGTTAGGCTTTGCAAGTTCAAAAGAAAAGGCGGCACACTTACGACTCGTACGCGTCGCACCCCCGACAGTCTGGCTCGCACGCTGCTCACCAGAGGGGACACGCGTTATCTTGCAATTTCACTGACATGTGGGACTGCAATTGAATAAACCGTCGATAGCCGAAATCTAATCGCTCGGCGGGCGTCGGCTGAGAAGAGAGAGACGGGGGAGGGAGAAGAGATCGCCCGCCCGGCGCGCACGGACTCCAAGAAATATATGGTGATAATGTGAGGTGGGCCATGCAGGAGTCCGGACCGCTTCCAAGCCCGCTTCTGACCGCCCTGGCCCACCAGAAAACCCCCCACCTCCCCGCACACGCTCCCCCCTCAGACGCCAGCTGCCCGCATTCATAGCAAGTAGTACTAGTAAAATACTGGCCTATAAGCCCGCTTATGTGGAGGAGAGATAGGCATTGACAATGTCAAGGAGTGGGCTCTGCAAGAGCCCGTCTCTACACGTGCTCCTAGGTATAAAAAACTAATTCTAAAAAAAAGAGGCATAAAAAACAATTGTGTCTAAAAAAAGAAAGGTAAAAACATTTGAGAGGAAATAGATAGAGAGGAAGTGAGAAAAATTTGTAACCTTTACAGCCAACCTTATAGTCTACACTATGGTAGTATTACATGAGGAAGGAGGGAGTGGTGCACATGCCAAGTTCACTGGGTTGCCGTGTTTCACACTCCGTCGTAACAGTGGAGATAGTAGCTTTCATAAAAAATAAACAATGAATACTCGTTGCTCGTCCTCTATATCGGAAAAGAATACTTTCCATTCGTCGACATGTGGGACGTTGACCATCCTGGTCCACCTGCCATGCACAAAATTATCCTGGTCCACCCCGGTCGTTGCACAGGGCCAACCTTTCCCGCTGTAAGTTGATCAGACGAAGGAACCATCATGACTTCGTTGAATTCTGCTTCTTCAAGAAAACTTATTGTACCCGCAATACTGCTACCACACGCGAAGACTGGACGTCACTATACCACATCATATCACTGAAACCCACTAGGCCAAACTAGCCCGCCTAGGATTTGTACTCCCTCTGTTTCAAAGATAGTAGTACAAAGTTGAGTCGTCTATTTTGGAACGGAGGGAGTTCGTCTCTGTACTGCTATGATTTTATGTTGTACGTCTCTGTACTTTTGCTACGATTTTCCTACCCTATGAACCAAATGAGGCCTGAATGCATCCATGTTGACTATTGTCTGATCGATCGCTAAGCCTATAATTTTAGGAGCTTGGGCTATTGCCCGATCGACAACGGATAAGTATAACCGTACCACGAGCTCATCAGCCCAACGTTTCTCTTCGTTGAGTGTTTTGCAAGTACTATAGCTGGCACAGTAGCTAGCCTACTAACACCAAGAATCATCAAACAAGCGCTGCTGATCTGATAAACAGTTCGAACTTACATCTAAGCATGCGATATATTACGTCAAAAGCTGGTGAGGATACATCTGTTTCCATAACTCGGAGAGGGTTCGCATGATTCACTATCAAACAAAAGTAGCAAGTACCACCCACACAAGACAGTGCACTAGCCCTAAGATGGTTTGATAACACGCATCGTTCTGGTAATTAAACACAGGGCGATGCAAACTACCCTGAATGATTGGTGCGACCAACTATTTCTTGTGATCGATCTCTCGGGCAGTGACCACCCACTAGTAGAAAACATGGCTTTGGTCATAGGGCAATATTCACATTAGTCCCGGTTGCATTACGAACCGGGACTAATGTGAGCATTAGTCCCGGTTCGAGCGGCTAAAGGCATTAGTCCCGGTTCAAGTGGGCCCATTAGTCCTGGTTTGAGACATGAACCGGGACAAAAGGGCATCGCACCCTTTAGTCCCGGTTCGTGTCTCAAACCGGGACTAAAGATTAGACCTTTTGTCCCGGTTTGAGATATGAACCGGGACTAAAGGGTGTGATGCCATTTAGTCCCGGTCCGTGTCTCAAATTGGGACTAAAGGGCCCATTTCTAAAACTCCCCTCCCCCGCCCCCCTGTATCGCCATTTCAGTTTTAAAAAAACAAAAGAAAATGATAAAAACTTCAAAAAATAAAATCCTTCGAGATGTAGTTATATTACTACATCTACTAGTTAGGAAAATAAAAAAACTTAAATTTGGACATGTTTTGCAAAAAAGTGTCATAAAAAAGTAAAATGGCTATAACTTTTGCATACAATGTCGAAAAAACGTATAATATATCAAAATGTTCAGCATGAAAATCCGCATTAGTGTTACTACATAATTATTAGTGTTAGTGTTACTACATAATCCGCATTAGTGTTAGTGTTACTACATAAATCTGGTCAAACTACTTATTCAAGAGGTATTAGTGTTACCACATAATTATTCAAGAATATTAGTGTTACTAAATAATTATTTCAATTTTTTTGAATTTTGGTCAAATCTGGTCAAACTGTGGTCAAACTACTTACTCAAGAAATATTAGTGTTACTAAATAATTATTGTTTTTTAGAATAATAGTTTCAAACTCAAACAGTGAAACGTGTGACTTCATGCTCAAGCTAAACTCCTGAGGGTTAATAGGATTGACATCTTACTATTGTCACGAAAACAACAAGTGCATACTTGGAAACGAGGGGGAATAGAACCCGGAAGTTAAGCGTGCTCGGGCTGGGGTAGTGAGAGGATGGGTGACCGGCCGGGAAGTTAGATGATTTGGAATGATGAGCGGTGATTAGAGATAATAGGTTAGATTGAGCAGTGATGAGGGGTGATTAGATATTAAGAAGTAAAATAATTTAGAAATTTGAAAATCGAAAAAAAATTCAAAAAAAAAATCAGAATTTTTTTTCGTAAAATTTCCTTTAGTCCCGGTTGGTGTTACCAACCGGGACTAAAGGTGGAGCTCCAGACAGCAGCCACATGGAGGGCCTTCAGTTCCGGTTCGTATAAGAACCGGGACTAAAGGGGGGGCCTGTAGTACCGACCCTTTAGTCCCGGTTCCAGAACCGGGACTAAAGGCCCTCTTGAACCGGGACAAAATGCCCTTGTTCTACTAGTGACAGCACGGACAGCGGCATGGGAATCGATCTCTAGGGCGATGTCCATAGGACTGACCGCGACATCGAAATCGATCTCTGGGGCGCTGTCCACAGGATGGACAGCAGCATCGGAATCGATCTCCGGGGCGATGTCAACAGGACGGACTGCGACATCAAAAATGATCTCTGGGACGTTGTCCATAGGACGGGCCGCGACATCGGAATCATCAAGGACGTCCACCCGCACCTGCACAACCCTAACATATTAGCAGACACATTGCAAATAATCAAAAACCACAACTATGGTAAGCCATTATTTTTTACCTTGTGCAGCTCACCGGGGGATCCCATCCCTCCGGAGGCCATCTCCTCATCCTCGATGGGGGCCCTCACCTTACCAGGGGAATATTGCTTCTCAACGGCGATTATCTCCTCAAACTCGGCCTTGAGCCTCGCATAGGTGGTCATTAGAGTTTCTGGGGTAGGCACGGTGGGTCCCTTGCCGTTCTTACAACTTTCTTTGCGGAGTTCGTCCGCCAACTTCGTCAACTCTTTGGCCAGTGCTTGTTTCTTGGAGGTTTTCGTCTCCATGGGTTGGCCCGCCAACATGGTCAATTCGTTGGTCGGTTCTCGCTTCTTGGAGATCGCTGTCTCAAGTGGGTTGTTCGCCGGCAACTCTTTGGCTAGTGCTCCAGGATCCATCAATGAACTGACAAACAAAAAGCAATCGAAAGGAAACCACAATCTCAATGAAAACAGGAAAAGAATAGGTTGTGAGAATCGATCGGTGCTTCGCAAAAAGAAGCTTCTTGGAATGAAAATATAGCAGCATCACTGATTCGCCCACCTTTCCTTCATCGGTACAAAAGAAAAATGGCAGAAGTGAGGTTTTCTTCAAGAAAGGGGAGAAATGGCTTCAATGAGCGTTCCAGTGAAATGATGGTTGCTTCGTCCAGTCCAACTTCGAGGCCACTTTACCACTGCTGGTAAAGGTGGGTTTTGTGATATGACGGGTCATGACGGCCACACCAGGGAGACCGGTGAGTCTCGACTGTAGCACCTCACTGTGATTTGGTGGATGGCACGCGGGCCCAGATGCTTTGATGTCCAGCATGTAGATAGAGCGGCTAGTCATATAGTAGTGCTCAATATTGTGAACCGCGACCAAGGCGGAGAGGAAAATGAGAGAACTACCTAATTAATGCATGAGTTTAATTAGGGTAGTTTTGAAAAGTGTAAGATACATTCCTCCAATCACAAAATGCCTTGGTTAATGAGATTTGAGATTTGAGCAAGTACTGCACGTGGTGAAATCTCTAGAAAGGCAAATACTCCTTTCCAGTTTACATGGCTATACTAGCAAGTACTAGTACTACAATAGTGGGCTCAAATAGCAATTTTGTCTCATGCAAGAGCCTGGCTATATGCGTGCTCCAAGGCTCCGCACCACGCCCCACCCCTACACAAAGACTGCCACCCGAGCATTCGCAACTGCCACGTTCGGGTTGCGCTCGGCTCTTCGCCTCTTCGAGAAGACGAACAATGACGTTACTACTACTTCTAAAGTAGTATCGAATCCACTGCTGCATGTCCGTCCACCACGTGCGGGAGGGATAGCCATCGCGCGCATGGGCGAGGGAGAAGGTGTGTTGTAGTAAAATCAAGCTTCTCCTTGTTGTACGAGTTGACGCGACACGTCATAGCCCTGGCCCCACATGGTTGCCTTTAAACTTGGCTGAAAGACCTGCAATGTACAATACTCCATTTGCTGCAACCTCTAACATTTACCCCACCACAAATTAAAATATATATTCCTGTCTTGACCAGATGAGGGTGCAAACTAGAATCACCAGGATGACAGGTAGGGCCACAAGATTATTTTATTCAAAGAAAAAAAGCATGGAGCCGACCCCAATGATTTTAAGCTTACACGCACGATACACGCTATGCTAGACTACTCTACACATGAAAATGCCACACAAGCGTCCGAGCTACACTTGGCTCTTCGCCTCTTCGGTATGTCAAACAATGATGGAGTACTACTACAATGGAGGAGTACTACAGTATGCTTCTGGCCATCTGACACCGATTGAACTGCTGCATGTCCACAGCGTGCGGGAGGGAGAGCGTGTAGCGAACGAAAGCTTCTCCTAGTCCTGCCAGCCACCATGCTCATGGGCGAGGGAGGGACACAGCTTCATTGACTTACTGCTCCTGCCTTTGCGTCTATGACAGGTGGGCCCAACAGGTTGGTGGCCCACCTGTCATGCAGCCAAAGGCAGGTGCGGTTAAGGCGAGAGGACGTTGTAGTAATCAAACTTCTCGGTCTTGTACGAGTTGACGCGACACATCAAAGCACTGCACTCGATAAATTTCAATAATTTGCGTTTACCGATGCATTAATTACTCCCTCCATTCCTAAATATAAGTCTTTTTAGACATTTCAAATGGACTACAACATACGGATGTATGTAGACATATTTTAGAGTGTAGATTCACTCATTTTGCTTCGTATGTAGCCACTTGGTGCAATCTCTAAAGAGACTTATATTTGGAAACAGAGGTAGTACAACGCATGCATGCATGTCTTTACTTTCCTTTTGATACTTGCATGTGTTGATTTCATGCACCTTGCCATATTTTGACTATAAATTTAACTAACCAAATGTTCATGCATGTCACAAAAAATTACGGGGTTTTTCGGATTGTGACTATGTTTGTCTTATGTTGCCACACTTGCCTAAGTTGAGTTGCTCAAATTGTTAGACCCACTTTGGCTTGCCTAAGGGAATCTTGCCACACTTTTTGTGTCTATGACATGTGGGGTTCACTGCTAATAAAACAATTCTTATCTTAGGTGTGGCTAGAACCAAACACCCACCTAACTTGGTCAAATTTGCCTAAGGTGAGGTGTGGCAAAGTGTGGCAACATACGTTCAAATACGAATCAAATGATATAATTTTGGTTAACATGCACTAACATTTTGTCAGTTAAATCTTTGGTCAAAATTTAGCACCAATTACAAAGGGGCCCAATAAATATTGTACTCTCACATTTTTTTTGAGGATACTCCCACATACTCCATCCGTTCCCAAATATAAGTCTTTTTAGAGATTCTAACAAGTGACTACATACGGAGCAAAATGAACGAATCCATACTTCAAAATATGTCTACATACATCCATATGTTGTAGTCCATTTGAAATGTCTAAAAAGACTTATATTTAGGAATGGAGGGAGTAGAAAATACAAATAATAATGCATGTTGGGGTAGCCCACGTTTCCGATAATTTTAGTCGTGTGCTTGTTCACAATTTTTACGAGGGGGTGGTTGTTCATTTAATGGAGGGTCTTGTACCAGACTTGAACGATACAAAGCGCGACCTAGCACACCGGAACACCACTTGGAATAAGCGGGTAGCTATCTCAAAAAACAATCAACAACTAAAAAACGGCGACCGGGCACTACACAATTTTAAACGATTGTTTTGATGGAGTGAAAAAGGAAAACTACCCCACTACGTATATATAGGCCGGAGCCTCCGTTCATTCTTGCTAGGGTTGCTTTATTCACACACTGTCATCCTCTCCAGATCTAAACAAGATAGCGGTGGTAACACTGTCTTTCTCCCTTCAAAAAACATTGTCTTTCTATCCTCACCATTGGTTACAGATCCGTACGTATCCCCATCCGCCGGTGAAGGGGAGGAGGGGCAGCGTTTAGGCCATCGTCGACAGCGAGGGAGGAGACCCACTGCCGGCCGCACCATTATCTCTGGCCGAGTGCCGGCGCGGGAGGTCCTCCGATCCCTTCGTCCTTGCCCTAGTGTGGGCGGATCCGGCCTCCCGCCGCCTACCTATCCACATCCCGAGACCTTCAGGTATATCTTCCTTCGAAATCGTCGTAGCTCTACTTCCCCAGCTCGCTACGTTGCTGCATGTGCATCATTTTCTGCCCCTCAGCCCCTCTCGATTGGATGGTCCAACGTCAACTATTTTTTTCTTCTATTGTTAGAGGTAAAGCTACTTCATGGAGTCGAATCTTGTACTTGGTTCAAACAAGAAATAAAGTGGGGGTGGGGGAATTTAGTATGTGCAGTACAAACAGGAAGGATAGTGGGTGAAAGTAGTACAGACTGGTCATCCAACCGGTCTCTTGGTCGAAAAGGGAAATATAGGGGAAACGTTGTACACAGTGGTATGACCAGGACTAGATTTGTTATCCACCCATAAGATGGCTGCATGCATCATTATGATGGAGAGGCCGGGGGCACGCCTCCATTTCCAAAAAAAACATAGGAGTAGGTGGCTAGAGTGAACAAAAATGGGACCAACCCAGATATGTTTCTTGGATGTTTGTTTCTCGGGGCAACAAACTCTGAATCACCACTTTATGCCCCGGTTTAGGTACATGGTGCTAGACTACTGGTGCACCCACTATGCCATGCCCTTATACCAAATATTTAGCTGTTATAAATCTAATGCCCCTGGTAAAATGAAGCCATGCCACTGTTATAAGCCATGACAAGTTTAGCCAAATGTTTTTGCCTGTAATTGTTTGAGACTCTGACTGCTTCCTCTGTAGCTATTTGTGCAAACAGGGATATCCATTTCACCTGGTTGTTGTGACCTTTTGGTGCACTGCACAAAACACTTCTTAAAAGAAGTGACTTTTGTGCTGTCTAACTGGAATGTCAGAATGGAACAGCTGGTTCATTTCGGTGGAACTGCACAAAGGGAGATCTGTGTTCCAATCCTCATCATCCATATTGGCACCATAACCTTCCATTAGGTAAGAATGATATTTAATGCACCATCTCTATTTTGCGACTGCCATGAGAAAATAATGCTATTGTTTACTAGTACACTTGTATTCCCTCACTGACAAAACCAATTCCGAAATAGAAGGCCAATAATGTACTTGGTTTCAATAACTGGTGAGGAGAAAGAGGAGCAGAGCATGAAGAGGAAGAAGAAGAATAAACAGTCCCAAGGTGATATTGCTGAAGCCGAGGCCTCAGTCGAGGCCATTCAAGGGCTCCAGCAACCTCTACCTTACATGTGAGACGATCCTTCTGGGAGCCCTTCCACTTCTCTGTCCATGATGAATTTGATGCTACTATTAGAGTAGTATGCTAATGTCTTTCTATCCTTTCTCAGTAAGCTAATGAAGGTTTCACCTTGTTCCTACTTGTGCAAACAGGGATCATGTTGTGCCAATCATACATTTTGGTGGAACTACACAAGACAATACAATGAACTGTATCCCAGCCAGTGCTTTAACTCTGCTGGAAGTTCTTGATAGTCTTTCGATATAATCTCAGCACTGGTAAACAAGAGTGATTTCAACCATACATTTCAAGTGCGCAAAAATATATACTATTGAGTGATTCCAGTGAGTGCTTTATCATCTCTTCGGGGACTACATGAATAATCTTTTTTGCTCAGGTTGGTACTGGCCTATGGCCTTCATCCATATTAGTTTGATGTCATCTCCATTTGTATCGTGCTACTGTCATGAGAAACTCCTTTATCTTTGCACGTTAAAGTTTTGCAACCTATGATACATGGCAATGCTTTGAGTGTTGAGCTAATTGGCACTGATTAAATAAACAAATACCTCTCTTTAAGCAAGACTACTATGTTGCTAACTTTACCCATTAAGATAATGAGGGTGCTTCTATTTGTTAGTGTATGTTTCATCAACTAGTCCCACTATTACAGTAATCTCACTCTCTCAATATATGTGCCAACAGGGATGCTCGATTTTGGTGGAACTGCACAAAAACTTTGGGTGCTTCATTGCCTCGACAGCTTCCTTCCTTTCATGTCAGTCGCTAATCTCGGCTTGCATTCTTCCTTTGCTGTCAGTCGCTTGGCTTATCTCGGCTTCCAGTCAAAGGAAATAGTAATTGAAATGCTACCTCACATAGGTTGGTACTGGTCTTTATCTTGATTATTGTGCTTGTCATATGTATTGGTAATTTGGTATTGTGTTAATGTTTGTCGATTTCATAAAGGAGTAACTTGGAGCCTGAACTCGCAGGAAAATCATTACATTGGGTGATTTCAGTAGAACTGCACAAAAAGATCAGATGCACAGGTACTTATGCTGCTGCTATGTACTCCAAAGTTCACTCACACAAGCATCGATGTTGACAAGAAGAAGTGCCTATATTCATTCGAGTATCAATTAGCGTCAACCAGTTATCAAACTCCAAGTATTAGGAGAGTGAACGCCAAAAATATTGCTTGGCGCATAGCCCAGAAAAACGTAGTCCAGTCTTTGGTCCCAACTTGTGCCTTTTGGTTATCGGCACATATGTTAGCGAAGATGCTCCATTTTAGTTGAACTGCACAAAAAATTTGGGTGGTTCATTTTCTCAACCACCTCCTTTCTTGTCTGCAATGTAGAATTTTGGCGAGCTACGGGACCAAGATGAGCCAGCAAACTAGTTGGATCAAAGTAGTGGCCAAGTTGCTCAAACCTCCCTCGGCACGAGGCCACTATTTGAGCAAAGTTCAGATTGTCTGTGCTGCCTCTTATGTACTCGAAAGTTTACTCATACAAGCTTTAATTTTAGCAAGAAGTACCTCCGACTAAACACCATTTACCAGTCTGTACCCTAGGTAATTAAAGTTCGTCCATGGATGATATTTGCTATGATCTCAATCATTTGGATGCATAAACATACTGAACATGTGTATATATGAATCTTTTTATGAATTATCTATGAATATTGTCGTGTGATCTACCAATCATTTGGATGCATAGACATGCTAAACTTGTGTATATATTAATCTATTGAGTTGTTGACTGTGAATGTTGGCTATGAATATGAACGTGTCTTGTGAACCTGAGTTTGATACGAATGTTTACCTTTTCTGTTGTACTTGTGTGTGAACTTGTTAGTATGCCTATTGTGGGATTTGTGACGTGTGGGTGTCAACGGCACACCTTCTTCTCGAGAAGAATTGCACCTGCTTTGTTAGCGTAGCAATGGCGCATCAGCTCTTTTTAATCTTTTTGCTCTATCTCCCGCCCTCCCCCGCTCAACCCCTGCCGTAATGTTTTCGGCCCCAAAAAAACATAGTACAGCATTGTTTTTGGGGCTTGATGAAAAATCGAGTGCTGGTTTCTGTAGGTTGGCCCGCCTAGCAAATGGGCTGCTGGTCCACCACAGACTGGGAGGCTAAAAATACAAGTTGTATGGTGCAGAGGCAAGTAAAAAAACGCCATCGAGAGCCATCCACTGACGAAAAAAATCGCTCCTGATGTGCTTCTTCAGTCGTGCCGCTGGCCCCCTCTTTAATCCAGTTCGCTCAGGGATCTAGCTGGTATCATTTTTTTCTAGAGGGCGAACAAGTATCAGCTAGGCCTAGGTTTTGTTTTTTTAACATGCGTAGCCCACGACATACGGAGACAGTGGTTTCAACTTATTTTTTGAGGTGCATACCGGCCTATGGGCTTTTTCTTAAAGATCGGCAGCCCAATTTTTCTTAGTAAAACGCAGATCTCTGTTCTATTTATCTACATATAAGAATAATAATGTTGTCTCCAATTTTTGTTTTCTCTTCTAACCACATTATATATATTTATATTATTACTATTATCATATATTTTATAGAGACTTATATATACATTATAAAAACATCCCATGTGTTATTAACTTATAAAAGTAAATGTTTAACAGAAGTTGGGAAGGAAAATCCTGGTTGTTTTTGACTCACAGGCATGGAAAATCCTGGTGGTTGCGTACAAAAGCTTGAGAAGATTTTAAGGACCAATGTAATAATAACACACTCATTTTTATTTTGAGCAATAACTCGCTAATTTGACAATATTATATATAAAAAATGTGTCGCTCCGGTTTATTTTTTGATATTAATTACTCCTTCTAACCTAACATTATATATCGAACAAGCCCAGCTAATTCGTATATTTCAAGAAAGTGCAAATTGGCTGGGATTTCATAGAAAATATAAATGGGTCGCATTGACGCGAAATTATTTGTTCACCCAGCCCAGCAAATGGACAAACCATTGGTTAAATATATTCCACAGTTTTGCAGGCTGACATGTGGGCCAATAGGTCGAAGCCTACGCAGGGCGTTGTCAACTTGGTCAACAAATGATTATGACATCCAAAGCCATTGGATTTATATCCAATAGTCGGCATGCACCTTCAATCTCTCGTCTTCTTCCTCCAGCATTGCCGGGGCCGCCTGGTCCGGCCTCCGGCGGCTAGCGGCTCTGCTTAGCACGCATCGATGTGAGTGCTACCCCACCGCCGGCCAGGCTATCCCTCCACCCCTCCACACCTCCTGTTAATCTCCACCGACTGCAGCCCCACGCCGCACCAGAACCAGTTATAACCCTTCTCATCGTCTCAATCTGCGACTCCACTGCCGCGTCTTCCCATCTCCGTGTCGTTCCCGTCAGGGGCCTCGCCATCATCCACCGCCTCGCTGCGCTCGGTGCGGCGTGGTCAACAAATGAGAGTCATCGGAAGAGGACTGTATGTGGAGAGCCTGACGGCTGGAACCCACGAGTTCCATAGTCGCAAGTAAGGAAAGTTCCTCCTTATTAAGGTGAAAAAAATGTTTCCTCCCCCTGACAGCTGGGACCTACCGGCTGTATCTTCGCACGGAATGAAGTGCCTCCTTGTGATGCGAAAAACATTATTCCTCCCGTTGACAGCTGGGACCCGTAAGATTTGGTGGCTGACTTGTGGGCCTACTAAGAGGACGTGTACGCAGGGCTTTGTCAACTTAATCAACAAATGATTCTAGCAGCTGGACCGTTGGATGTTAATCCAACAGCCGTGCTCCTTCTTTAACCTCTGTTGTTGCTCCTGTCTCCCATGGGCGGCACCGCGGCAGTGCTGCCGCACACCCCAACCAGTCAAGTTTCCCACTCCTCTCCATCTGCGACTCCACTGGCGCGTCTTCCCCATCTCCGGGTCGTTCTAGTCTGGGGCCTCGCCATCGTCCACCGGACTTGGTGCGCTCGGCACGGTGTGGTCAACATGGTCAACAACCAAGAGTCATCGGAAGATGACTGTACGTGAGAGGCTGACAGTGGGGACGCACCATGCCCAAGGATGCATGCATGCAACTGCATCCTTTTTACCCTGAAAAAATAATGCTTTCTCCCCCTAACTGCTGGGACCCAACAGGTACATCTTTGCACGCAAGGAAGTGCGTCCATATTATGGGCAAAAAATGATTCGCCCCCTGATTGCTGGGACCCGCCAGTTACATCTTCGCACGCAAGGAAGTGCCTGACAGTCAGGACCCACCTGGTGGAAGCGTACGCAGCGTTGTCATTCTGGTCGCGAACGTGTACGTACATACGATCGGTATGTTTGCAGGCTGCAGCGATGAACCGTGGCCATGCAAGGAAGGGCACATGTGGTAGTAGAGGCGCGCATGTGTGGTAGTAGAGGCGCGCACGTGTGGTAGTAGAGGTGCGCACATAGCATGTACACGTACGTACAACGGCCAGGGTGCAAGAAAGTAAATACGGCCACGTACGTACATACAGGCGGGGTCTTGAATGCCTACTCGCACATACGTATGGCCAGGGCTGGTGTACATGGCTGTGGCTGGGTCGGAATGGAGAAACTGCGTCATCGTAGTGTTCATGGGGAGGCAACGGAATGCGTCGTGTTCATCGGGAGGCAACGGAACGCGTGCTGTTCATCGGGAGCCAACCGGCTTGGACGGAACAGGCGATGGAAACGAGGCCTGGCGTAACGCAGAACGGAGGAAACGGCCTTGTGTTCGACCGGCCCCGGTGGAAACGGGATCCTGTTCATTGGGAGGGGTCTGGCGTACTGCAAAACGGAGGAAACGAACCTCCTACGGTTGAAACGGGGTCCTATTGATTGGGAGGGGTGTGGCATACCGCAAAACGGAGGAAACGAACTTGTGTTGGAGCGCTACAGTCGAAACGGGGGTTCTGTTCATCGGGACGGGTGTGGCGTACCGCAAAACGGGACTCCACGGGATACTGTTCATCTCCACCGTCGACCTCCTCCAGCCTCCACGGGCTCCAATTCATACACCGTCCACCTCCTCCAGCCTCCACCTGTGACTGTTCATCCACGGGCTCCTGTTCCTCTAGCCTCCACCGCATGCTCCTCCACCGGCTACTGTTCAACTAGCCCTCTCCACGAGGGTCCTGTTCAACCACCCCTCCATGGGCTACTGTTCATCCAGCCTTCCACCGGCTACTGTTCAACCAGCCCTCCACCGGCTACTATTCAACCAGCCCTCCACGGGGTCCTGTTCATCCAGCCCTCCACGGGGTCCTGTTCATCCACCGGCTCGATCGATCAGGGTACTGTTCATCCAGCGGCAATGGCCTCTACTACCACGGGTTCCTGTTCATCCAACCCCCACCGGGAACTGTTCATCCAAACCCCCCAACAACGCTCACTGTTCATCCAGAGGCAGCATCAATCGGCTTCAGTTAGCAGTAGTAGCGAAGGAATCACTCGGGTTTAGTTAACAGCAAGGGATCGATCGATCACTCAGGTTCAATGTAACGCGTAGCCTGCAGTGCAATCGCTCCGGTTCAGTTAGAGCCCAACGCATCGCACCCACGCGCGTACGTGTACGAGAGAAACACGCATCGCTCGGCCCCGACCACCCACCGTAACCGGGAACTCCCCGATATTTTCCGCGCCCTTGCTTCTACCACGGTTTTTTCCATCATGGACGACCAAAAGAATGTCATGCAGCTGCGTCTCCGGCCCGCCCAAGAAGAAAAGCCCATTTTCTGTCATGATACCGGGTTTTGTCACAATTATCGTCATAGAAGTGTCATAAGTATGACAAAGTTTTTTTTCGTTCGGCCCAAAATGTTACGGATGTGTCTTTTTTTTGTAGTGTCTCCCTCCTCTCCCCGTCTCACCGCCGCCTCCTCCTTCCACTCACCCTCTCATTGCCGCCTCATCCTTCCACTATCTCCTTGTCAGTGTCAAAACAGGTGGGTCTAGGATAAGTGGGGAACAGGAAACACAAGGACAGTATTTACCCAGGTTCGGGCCCTCTCGAAGAGGTAAAACCCTACATCCTTCTTGATTGTATCGATGAGTGTATGAGGATTAGAGAGTTGATCTACCACAAGATCAGGTTAACTAAACCCTAGGAGAATAGGATGACAGTTCTTCTTCTGGCCTCTACGGACTAAACCCTCTTGTTTAAATGGACACCAGGGGTATCTAGGGTTACACATGATCGATTCCCATCAGGGAACAAACATGCCGATTATTCTATCTTGACTTGAAGGACACACCAAGACGTCAGAGGTTTCCTTCCCGAATATGGAGCTGCCCATAGTTCGGCCTTCCATTAACAGATCCAGAGTGGCCCATCAGTCCGGCAAGGGTGATAATGAAGAACCCCTCCGTGATCGTTGACCCCTCCGATAGAGTGCCGGAAAAGTCCTCTAGATTGGATCTCGTGGTTCTGGAACTTGCGGCGGCGGAAACTGTTTTCTCTCAACTCCCCTAGGTTTTTTCGGATTTTAGAGTATTAATAGAGCTGATACGCGGTGGATGGGTGCCTATGGGCTCCACTACCCACCAGGGCGCGCAAGGTGCCTAGTGGGCCCACAGGCCCTCTCTGGTGCACTTCTTGGGCCTCCTGGGTAGAAAAAATTCTTCAATAAGTTTTCTGGCATTAGGACTCCGTTTGATATTGATATTTTGCGAAGGAAAAAAAAAGAAAAAAACAACAACTGGCACTAGGCACTATGTGTAGCAATCCGACCACAGACGGTCAGATCTCTGTGCATAAGTATCATCCCTGGATCGGTAATGCTGACACACACAGTACTTGAAGGATTTATAACAGACTGCAATTACACACTTATTACATCGTATGTCTTACAAGAGAACTTATTACAATAATATGGCTTAAGGCCATCTAAATAAGATAACTGCGGAAGCATCGAGGGTAAATGAGTCCATCAACTCCAACGGCATAGCTGAGTGCACAACAACGACCTAGCGCACCATACTCGTCGTTTGAAAAGTCTGCAACATAATACGTTGCAGCCCGAAACGGGTCAGCACATGGAATATGCAGGCAAAATAACACTGTATAGCAATGAACAAGGTAAATACTAACACTACATGCATATATGGCTGGTGGAGGCTCTACGGTTATCATGTTTTTGCGAAAAGCCAATTTTCCCTACAACAAAGGAATATATTTTATTTAACTATCATGGTAGTTGATAAACATTGAGAAGGTTCCTCCAACTCAATCCCAATTAAACAGTATTAATAACCCAAAAAATTAATTTAGAGTGATGAGATCAAATCAATAATTCAAGAACCAGATACTCAAGATGTCCATAACCGGGGACACGGTTAACCATGATTAGTTTGTACACACTGCAGAGGTTTGCGCACTTTTCCCCACAAGACTTGATCTCCTCCATGTGATTTCTCGCACTACATGGTGTTTGAGAAACGGATGACCGAGACACAGTATTTCCAAAGCATTAACTCTTTACTCTGGGTAGACAGTTACACCTACTTTCCCCTACATCTGCTAGCCTACCACTAAAAGAGGTCACACAACATACTCAACTATGCCAGATCCCATAATGGCTTGTGGCTGCACACGGAAGTTTCTAGCATGAATAATCTTATGATCCCTTTGAGCCTGGGTGGCGAATCGTTGGATGATCACATGGGTACTCCGGGATATCCTAGGACAACACTGGATTCTCCAGGTGCCCAGACAACAAATCCACCCATATGTGTATTAAAGTAGCCACCTTAAGTTAACCATTAATTAACATCTGTCATGGATCACTCAAACCAAACCACGTCTACGAGCATAGCATAGTCGTATAAGCATAACGTAGAAGTAACTCCCATGGTTTGATATAAAGGGCAATAGGTTCTACCTCATCATCTACTTCCCAAACCCACATGTTAAACAGATCTTACTCATGCAATCTTTGAGGGTTGAAACTAATTCATAAAAACTGGGTAATAAAGAGGTACCATCAAAGTGTTACTTGCCTTGCTGATTATCTGCAAACCCTAGAGACTCGTAGTAGCACGCATCGCACTCCGGAAATTTTATCGCAAACAAACAATAGCATACCTAAGCACTCAAGCAAATATTCAAGGGTAAAACTCAGATGAGAAAGATCAAATCTGAAAGTTCAACTGAAGAGCTTCGATTTGCAAAAAGAATCAATCAAATCGGAGCTACGAAAGTCAAACTACAATCAAAAGAAGTTCAAAAACAAATCTACTTGAAACCAAATTTTATATTGTCAAAATCATGTTCAAGTTGATTAACTAGAAAGAGGGGTTCGAGACGAAGATTTTGGTGTTGGTTTCACTGGATTGGGACGAACGGTTGCAAAACTGCGAGGGTTTGAAGATCAGGGGCTAATTTGTGATAAAAATAATCACGGATAGGTCCCTAGCGAAATAAAACAGAAAAAGAAAAATCTATCGGACGAACGTCCGCTAACAGAGACAAACGAACGAACGACGAATTCGTTCGTTATAAGAACTAAACGAACGAACGTTCGCAGAATAGATCTAAACCCAAAAAACTGAGAAAAACCGATCTAACAAAACCGTAGTAGTTCTATGGTTTACCGAAAAAACCGACGAAAACACGGGAAAAAACCGGTCGGAGGTGGCAGGGTCGGGTTCCGGCGACGGCGCGGCGTGGGGCGGCGGCGGCTAGGGTTTCGCGGGGCGCGGCTTGGGCTCGCGGCGGCTTGGGGCTCGCGGCCTCAGGCCTCGCCTTATAAAGGCTGGCGGCGGCGGGGCGGCCTGGGAGTCCCGGCCCGAGCCGGCTCCTAGGTCGGTTCGCGTGTTTTTTTTTATATTTTTTTAAATAAATTGCGCCGAAGAAAAATCCTAAATAAATATAAAAAAATTCTAAAAATGCCAAAAAAAATCACCATCTAAATAAAATATTTAGAACAAAGAAAACATTTTTCTGGCCTAAAATGCAATTTTAAAAAAATGCATTTTTTTCTAATTCAAATAAAACCTCGAATAAAACCAAATAAAATATACATTTTGTTTTAACATTTTTCCTCCAATATTTCTTTTATTTTGGATAAGTCCTTTTATCCCCTCTCTTTTATTTTTAATATTGGAAATATTTCAGAGAGAAAAATATTAAAGCCAAAATGATCCTCTTCTCAAATTTGAGAAAAATTCAAATATGAAAATAATGATATCCCCAACTCTCACCGTGGGTCCTTGAGTTGCTTAGGATTTCTAGGATCGCAAACGAGAATGCAAATAAAATATGATATGCATATGATGACCTATGTATAACACCGAAATTGAAAATTGGGATGTTACACTATGTCAATAGGTTAGTCCCAAAAATAGATATAAAGTTGCTAGTAAATGAATATAAAACATCGAAGATTGATAATATAACTGCATGGAAAAATAAAAAATTATAGATATCTTGGAGACGTATTAGCATCCCTAATCTTAATTCCTGCTTGTCATCGAGTAGGTAATTGATAAAAACAAAAAATTTGATGTGGAATGCTGCCTAACATGTTCATCACATATTCTTTTCTTTTGTATGGTGGACATTTGGATTTTTAGATGATTCAATGTAGTAGTCTATATTTGACATGAGGACATCAACACTCGGCATGACAACAAGCAACCATGTCTTTCAAAATATGAACAGTAAAGAAAGTTATCCCTAGCCCATTATGCTCAATCATTGATCCATTCATGAAACACACTCAAATATTAACTATGCCCAATGCACAAGTATGATAATAGTGTTCCCTAGTTGGTGCTTTATAAGAGAAGATGGAGACTCAATAAACATTGCATAAAAGTAAATAGATAGGCCCTTCACAGAGGGAAGCAGAGATTTGTAGAGATGCCAGAGCTCAAAGCTTAAATTCATGCTAGATAGGTCATAGTCGCGTGCCAAACGTAAAATAAAGTTTATTCCTTTTTCCACTATTCTTTCACAATACATGGCTAGCCATATCCACAGGTGCCTTCCATACCAACACTTTCCAAGGAATTTATTATTTAACAACATAAATAAAAAATCATTTCGAGAGTGGGCATGCCTATTACCTTGCCACCCTCTTGTGCAATGACAAGTGAATAAACACTCATCTTGAGAATAAAATATCTAGCGTGGAAAATATTATCCACCAACTACCGCTTCTTGAGCGGTACAGGCAGACAAAAAGGGAATTCATTTTGAAAATTATAGCTGGCACATACAAATTTACTTGAAACGGCATGGAAATATCGCATATAGGTAGGTATGGTGGACTCATTTGGCACAACTTTTGTTTAAGGAGTTTGGATGCACAAGTAGTATTCCCACTTAGTACAAGGTAAGGCTAGAAAATAGATTGAGAAGCAACCAACCAAAAAATGGAAACTCTCATAAACGAGCATTGAACATAACTAACGCCGAATAATGCACCACAAATAGGATGTAACTTCATTGCATAACTATTGAATTTTCGTGCTTGCATAGGGAATCACAAACCTTAACACCAATATTCTTACTAAAGCATAATTACTCACCGACATGACTCACATATTACTATCTCCACATCTCAAAATATTGCAAGGAATCAAGTTTATAATATCCAATGATCATCATGAAAGTGTTTATTGTATCCCTCTTGAATGTCTATCATTTTGGGACTAATTTCATATTTTACCATTGCTACTAACAAAGCTCTCAAATAAATTAAAGTGAAGGCATGAGAGCTCATATTTCGTCAAAACAATTTTCATCTCCCAAAATTATATAAGTGAAGCATTGAGAGGATATTTCTTTAAAATTTTACTAACTCTCAACATAATCTAAGTGAAGCAAGAGATTATTTCTTCAAAAACTAGATCACCACCGTGCTCAAAAAGATATAAGTGAACTACAATTCAATGGCTGAAAATTTTTAAGCGAAGCACACAGAGAAATTCTAACAAATCTTAACATAATTATGGCTCTCTCAAATAAGTGTGTCTAGAAAGGATGATTGTGACAAACTAAAAACCAAAACAAGCAAAGACTCATATAATACAAGATGCTCCAAGCAAAACTCATGATATTTGATGAAAAAAAATATAGCTCCAAGTAAAATTACCGATGGTCCTTAGAAGAAAGAGGGGATGCCTTCTGGGGCATCCCCAAGCTTAATTGCTTGGTTCTCCTTGAATATTACCTTGGGGTGCCATGGGCATCCCCAAGCTTAGTCTCTTTTCATTCCTTATTCCTTCATCCATCGTGATCTCACCCAAAACTTGAAAACTTCAATCACACAAAACTTAGCAAAACCTTCGTGAGATTCGTTAGTATAATAAAGCAAATCACCACATTAAGTATTGTTGCAAACCCATTCATATTTTATTAGTGCATTATAACTACTATATTCTAACTCTATCATGGCTTATACGCCCCCCCCCCGATACAATCCATAGATTCATCAAAATAAGCACACAATGCAACAAAAACAGAATCTGTCAAAAACAGACAGTCTGTAGTAATCTATACTTTAACCATACTTTTGTAACTCCAAAAAATATGAAAAATTAGGACAACGTAGGCAATTTGTTTGTCCATCATGAGAAAAAAATTAGAATTTTATCAAGCTCCAGCGCATTTTAACAATTCTGCTACTAGATGCAAAAGTTTCTGTTTTCCAGCAGGATAAATCAACTATCATCCAACATGATCCTAAAGGCTTTACTTGGCACAAACACTAATTAAAACATAAAAACACAATCATAACAGTAGCACAATTGTGTAAACACACAAGACTAGAAACAAAAAGGGAAAATATTTTATTCATTGGGTTGCCTCCCAACAAGCGCTATTGTTTTATGCCCCTAGCTAGGCATAATGCATAGATTCAAGTGTTGTCATCTTTAGTTTTTGCTCCATAGCTTGCCCTCATGATTGATTCATATGGTGGCTTAATTCTTGTTTTAGGGAAGTGTTCTATACCCTTTCTCAATGGAAACTGAAATTTTATATTCCCTTCTTTCATATCAATGACGGCACCTATAGTTCGTAAAAATGGTCTACCAAGTATTTTAAGGAAATATGCCCTAGAGGCAATAATAAAATTGTTATTTCATATTTCCTTATTCATGATAAAGGTTTATTATTCATGATAGAATTGAATTGATTGGAAAATGAAATACATGTATGGATACATAAACAAATACCACGTCCCTAGTGAGCCTCTACTAGACTAGCTCATTGATCAAAGATGCTTAAGGTTTCCTAACCATGGACATGTGTTGTCACTTGATAATGGGATAACATCATTAGGAGAATGAAGTGATGCACAAAACCCATCTGTTAGCTTAGCATATGATCGTTCAGTTTTTTGCTATTGCTTTCTTGATGTCAAATACATATTCCTTCGACTATGAGACATGCAACTCCCGGATACCGGAGTAATACCTTGTGTGCTATCAAACGTCACAACATAACTGGGTGATCATAAAGATGCTCTACAGGTATCTTCGAAGGTGTCTGTTTAGTTGGAATGGATCGAGATTAGGATTTGTTACTCCGTGTATTGGAGAGGTATCTTTGGGCCCTCTCAGTAATACACATCACAAGAAGCCTGCAAGCAAAGTGACTAAAGAGTTAGTTACGAGATGATGTATTACGGAACGATTAAAGAGACTTGCCGGTAATGAGATTGAACTAGGTATGAAGATACCGATGGTCGAATCTCGGGCAAGTAACATACCGATAGACAAAGGGAATTACGTATGTTGTCATAAGGTTCGACCGATAAAGATCTTTGTAGAATATGTAGGAACCAATATGGGCATCCAGGTTCCGCTATTGGTTAGCGCGCCCTGGTGGGTAGTGGTCCCCACAAAGCCCATCTCAGCATGAGAACGGCGCCAAAAAATCATGTAAATACATAAACCCCCAGAAATAACCCTATGTCAGAAGTTCCGCCGCCGCAAGCCTCTGTAGCCACGAAAAACCAATCTGGACCCTGTTGCGGCACTTCGCCGAAGGGGGAAATCATCACTGGAGGCCATGTTCAAAATCCCGGCGGCCACCATGATGAGGAGGGAGCAGTCCACCCTCGGGGCTGAGGGTTTGTACTAGTAGCTATGTGTTTCATCTCTCTCTCTCATGTTCTTGATTTGACACGATCTTGATGTATCGCGAGCTTTGTTAATATAGTTGGATCATATGGTGTTTTCCCCACTCTATCTTGTTGTGATGGATTGAGTTGTACCCGTGAGATTTCATTATTATCAGATTGAATACTTCTATGGATTAGAGAACACTTGGTGTATGTCTTCGCACTTAACTAGCGGAATCCCGAGGTGATATTTGGGGTAATCTATGCATAGGGGTTGATGCACATTTTTGTCTTTGTTTCTTCGTTCGCAATCTTGGGGTACTCTTTGAAGTTCTTTGTGTTGGATTGAGTATTATGAATCTGGAGTTGTTTGATGCATATTGTATAATCAACTCACGGATACTCGTGGTGACATTGGAGTATCTAGGTGACATTACAGTTGGTTGATGTGTATCGTATGGTGTTATTTTAGTACGAACTCTTGGGCTATTTATAACACTTATAGGAATAGCTCGATAGATCGATGGGAAAGGATAACTTTGAGGTGGTTTCGTACGCTACAAACAATTTCGTCTTATGTTCTCCGCTAGATAAGGACTTTGGAGTGATTCTTTCTCGCACGTTGAGGGATTGGCATATAATCTAACTATGTTGGCATCGTTGAGTGATTGCTCTAGCGAAATTATGAACCCTAGGCCTTGTTTTCAAGCATTGCAATACCGTTTCTGCTCACTTTTTTACATGCTACCTTACTATTTTTTATTGTTACTATTACAAAACTCAATATCTATTATCATTAATACACTTGTATCACCATCTCTTCGCCAAACTAGTGCACCTATACACTTTACAATTGTATTTGGTGTGTTGGGGACAAAAGAGACTCTTTGTTATTTGGTTGCGGGGTTGTTTGAGAGAGAGACTATGTTCATCCTACGCCTCCCATGGAATGATAAACCTTAGGTCATCCACTTGAGGGGAAATTGTTATTGTCCTACAAATCTCTACGCTTGGAGGTCGTATACGAGTCTACAAGAATAGACTTGCATAGTAGACATCATCCCGTTATATTGTTCGATATATATGGGTTTAATCCCCTCGGCGAACTGATGCTACATCACCTCTTCTCTATAGCACATCGGGTGAGTGGCGCCCCAGACGCAGGCTACATCACACCAGAGATCGTCTGTTATCTGTGCCCAGTGTCGCTCCCAAGATCTATCATTTCGGTCGCGTCAAGCTTGGTATCCATCCCGTCCAGCGGGAGTGTACCATCTAGATCCGTAGATGGATCTTGTCTGACCTGCTCTAGCGTCAAGGTCGTGTTGCAGGTCATGTGGCTCCGTAGGCTTTACTAGCTCCCTGCCTCGATGTCGAGGGAGTGCGGGTTGGTTTTCGGCATCTCCAGCCATCATGTCCCATCCTGGAGGGGGCGGTCTGGCTGGTTGTCCTGAGCGCATCTGGGGGTGCAGGCTCAAGGGCCTTGTCGTTGAACTGTGGCAGCAGTCGTCGTTTTGGGTAGCTCTTAGTTTGGTCTTTCCACGAATTGCCAAAGCCTTCTTCGGCTACTAAAACCATCGTCAACCTTTCATTAAGTGTATTCTGTTCGGCTATTAGCTGCTATTGCTTCTTTTTAGGCTTCTGGTAGTGGCTATGAGTTGCCGCTTGAACTTCTCATGTTCCAGAGGATCTTTGGGGACAATGAAATCCTCAGCTCCAAGGCTTTCCTCATCCTCAGATTGGTGTAGGTAGTTATTGTCATCGGAGTCGTTAAGGTCCTCAGGGTTACGTTGGTCCTCGTGCCCCTCCAGCCATAAAGTTGTTGTTAAGGGGTGACATGGTCACCGAGGTCCTTCAAATCTTCTAGGGTTTCATTTTCCCCGGTACCCGTGTTACTTTCCTTGCCCTTACGCCCCATGGATCGTTTGTGCCGATGTCAGCATTTAGGCATCTCCTCGCCGGGCTCATAGCCATCCTTTCTGGGGGTGTCGTCACCATTTTTCCCAATCATGCCATCTCCCTTATCTTTGTGGCTGTCCACCATGTAGACATCATAGGTGGAGGTGGTTGTCCACCGTCCGGTTTTGGGAGGGGCAGTATAGGCCATGGCTTCGACATCTTCATCCATGTCGTCAGCCTCCTCAGAGGCGTAGTCCAGCATGTCGGTTAAGTCTTCAACAGTGGCTACTGCTACCTCTTGAGCACTGCGTTGGTTTTCCCTTGAAGAGGAAAGGGTGATGTAGCAAAGTAGCGTAAGTATTTCCCTCAGTTTTTGAGAACCAAGGTATCAATCCAGTAAGAGGCTACGCACGAGTCCCTCACACCTACACAAAACAAATAAATCCTCGCAACCAACGCGATAAGGGGTTGTCAATCCCTACACGGTCACTTATGAGAGTGAGATCTGATAGATATGATAAGATAATATTTTTGGTATTTTTATGATAAAGATGCAAAGTAAAATAAAAGCAAAGTAAAAAGCAACGGAAATAACTAAGTGTTGGAAAATTAATATGATGAAGATAGACCCGGGGGCCATAGGTTTCACCAGTGGCTACTCTCGAGAGCATAAGTATTTTACGGTGGGTGAGCAAATTACTGTTGAGCAATTGACAGAATTGAGCATAGTTATGAGAATATCTAGGTATGATCTTGTATATAGGCATCACGTCCGAGACAAATAGACCGACTCCTGCCTGCATCTACTACTATTACTCCACACATCGACCGCTATCCAGCATGCATCTAGAGTATTAAGTTCATAAGAACAGAGTAACGCTTTAAGCAAGATGACATGATGTAGAGGGATAACTTCATGCAATATGATAAAAGCCCCATCTTGTTATCCTCGATGGCAACAATACAATACGTGCCTTGCTGCCCCTACTGTCACTGGGAAAGGACACCGCAAGATTGAACCCAAAGCTAAGCACTTCTCCCATTGCAAGAAAGAAAAATCTAGTAGGCCAAACCAAACTGATAATTGAAAGAGACTTGCAAAGATAACCAATCATACATAAAAGAATTCAGAAGATTCAAATATTGTTCATAGATAAACTTGATCATAAACCCACAATTCATCGGTCTCAACAAACACACCGCAAAAGAAGATTACATCGAATAGATTTCCACGAGAGAGGGGGAGAACATTGTATTGAGATCCAAAAAGAGAGAAGAAGCCATCTAGCTACTAACTATTGACCCGAAGGTCTGAGGTAAATTACTCACACTTCATCGGAGGGGCTATGGTGTTGATGTAGAAGCCCTCCGTGAGCGATGCCCCCTCCGGCGGAGCTCCGGAACAGGCCCCAAGATGGGATCTTGTGGGTACAGAAGGTTGTGGCGGTGGAATTAGGTTTTTTGCTCCGTATCTGATCGTTTGGGGGTATGTAGGTATATATAGGAGGAACAAGTACGTCGGTGGAGCAACAGGGGGCCCACGAGGGTGGAGGGCGCGCCTTGGGGGGTAGGCGCGACCCCCTACCTCGTGGCTTCCCTGTTGGTTGCTTGACGTAGGTTCCAAGTCTCCTGTATCATGTTCGTTCTGAAAATCACGTTCCGGAAGGTTTCATTCCGTTTGGACTCCGTTTGATATTCTTTTTCTGCGAAACTCCAAAATAGGCAAAAAACAGCAATTCTGGGCTGGGCCTCCGGTTAATAGGTTAGTCCCAGAAATAATATAAAAGTGAATAATAAAGCCCAATAATGTCCAAAACAGAACATAATATAGCATGGAGTAATCAAACATTATAGATACGTTGGAGACGTATCAAGCATCCCCAAGCTTAATTCCTGCTCGTCCTCGAGTAGGTAAATGATAAAAACAGAATTTTTGATGCGGAGTGCTACTTGGCATAATTTCAATGCAACTCTTCTCAATTGTGGTATGAATATTCAGATCCGAAAGATTCAAGACAAAAGTTCATATTGACATAAAAATAATAATACTTCAAGCATACTAACTAAGAAATTATGTCTTCTCAAAATAACATGGCCAAAGAAAGTTATCCCTACAAAATCATATAGTCTGGCTATGCTCTATCTTCACCACACAAAATATTTAAATCATGCACAACCCCGATGACAAGCCAAGCAATTGTTTCATACTTTTGACGTTCTCAATTTTTTTCAATTTTCAAGCAATACATGAGCGTGAGCCATGGATATAGCACTATATGTGGAATAGAATGGTGGTTGTGGAGAAGACAAAAGGGAGAAGATAGTCTCACATCAACTAGGCGTATCAACAGGCTATGGAGATGCCCATCCATAGATATCAATGTGAGTGAGTAGGGATTGCCATGCAACGTATGCACTAGGGCTATAAGTATATGAAAGCTCAACAAAAGAAACTAAGTGGGTGTGCATCCAACTCACTTGCTCATGAAGACCTAGGGCATTTTGAGGAAGCCCATCATTGGAATATACAAGCCAAGTTCTATAATGAAAAATTCCCACTAGTATATGAAAGTGATATCATAGGAGACTCTCTATCATGAAGATCATGGTGCTACTTTGAAGCACAAGTGTGGTAAAAGGATAGTAACATTGTCCCTTCTGTCTTTTTCTCTCATCATTTTTTATTTGGGCCTCTTTTTTTTATGGCCTTTTTTTCGTCCGGAGTCTCATCCCGACTTGCGGGGGAATCATAGTCTCCATCATCCTTTCCTCACTTGGGACAATGCCCTAAAAATGATGATCATCACACTTTTACTTTCTTACAACTCAACAATTACAACTCGATACTTAGAACAAAATATGACTCTAGGTGAATGCCTCCGGCGGTGTACCAGGATATGCAATGAATCAAGAGTGACATGTATGAAAGAATTATGAACGGCGGCTTTGACACAAATACAATGTCAACTACATGATCATGTAAGCAATATGACAATGATGAAGCGTGTCATAGTAAACGGAACGCTGGTAAGTTGCATGGCAATATATCTCGGAAATGGCTATGGAAATGCCATGATAGGTAGGTATGGTGGCTGTTTTGAGGAAGGTATATGGTGGGTGTATGATACCGGCGAAAAGTGCGTGGTATTAGAGAGGCTGGCAATGGTGGAACGAGGAAAAGTGCGTATAATCCATGGACTCAACATTAGTCATAAAGAACTCATATACTTATTGCAAAAATCTACAAGTTATCAAAGCAAAGTATTACGCGAATGCTCCTAGGGGGATAAATTGGTAAGAAAAGACCATCGCTCGTCCCTGACCGCCACTCATAAGGAAGGCAATCAATAAATAAATCATGCTCCGACTTCATCACATAACGGTTCACCATACGTGCATGCTACGGGAATCACAAACTTTAACACAAGTATTTCTCAAATTCACAACTACTCAACTAGCATAACTCTAATATCACCATCTTCATATCTCAAAACAATTATCAAGCATCAAACTTCTCATAGTATTCAACACACTCATAAGAATTTTTACTATTCTTCAATACCTAGCATATTAGGATTATTTAAGCAAATTACCATGCTATTTAAGACTCTCAAAATAATCTAAGTGAAGCATGAGATATCAATAGTTTCTATAAAACAAATCCACCACCGTGCTCTAAAAGATATAAGTGAAGTACTAGAGCAAAATTATATAACTCAAAAGATATAAGTGAAGCACATAGAGTATTCTAATAATTTCCGAATCACGTGTGTCTCTCTCAAAAGGTGTGTACAGCAAGGATGATTGTGGTAAACTAAAAAGCAAAGACTCAAATCATACAAGACGCTGCAAGCAAAACACATATGATGTGGTGAATAAAAATATAGCTCCAAGTAAAGTTACCGATGGAAGTAGACGAAAGAGGGGATGCCTTCCGGGGCATCCCCAAGCTTTGGCTTTTTGGTGTCCTTAGATTATGTTGGGGGTGCCATGGGCATCCCCAAGATTAGGCTCTTGCTACTCCTTGTTCCATAAATCATCAAATCTTTCACCCAAAACTTGAAAACTTCACAACACAAAACTCAGCAGAAAATCTTGTGAGCTCCGTTAGCGAAAGGAAACAAAAGATCACTTCAAGGTACTGTAATGAACTCATTCTTTATTTATATTGGTGTTAAACCTACTGTATTCCAACTTCTCTATGGTTTATAAACTGTTTTACTAGCCATAGATTCATCAAAATAAGCAAACAACACACGAAAAACAGAATCTGTCAAAACAGAACAGATTGTAGTAGTCTGTAACTAACGCAAACTTCTGGAACTCCAAAAAATCAGACAAAATAGGAAGACCTAGGCAATTTGTTTATTGATCAGAAGCAATTGGAATCAATATTTTATCATGTTCTGGTTATTTTTAAAAATTGTTTTCGTGAACAGAAAGTTTCTGGAAATTATAGCAAGATCAAATAACTACCATCCAAGAAGATCCTATAGGTTTAACTTGGCACAAACACTAATTAAAATATAAAAACACATCTAACCAGAGGCTAGAACAAATATTTATTCCTAAACAGAAGTAAAAAGCAAAAAACTAAAAATAAAATTGGGTTGCCTCCCAACAAGCGCTATCGTTTAACGCCCCTAGCTAGCCATAAAAGCAAGTATAGATCTAGGTATTGCCATCTTTGGTAGGCAATCCATAAATGGCTCTCATGATAGATTCATATGGTAATTTTATTTTCTTCCTAGGGAAGTGTTCCATGCCCTTCTTTAATGGAAATTGGAATCTAATATTCCCTTCCTTCATATCAATAATTGCACCGATCGTTGTAAGGAAAGGTCTACCAAGAATAATAGGACATGAAGGATTGCAATCTATGTCAAGACCGATAAAATCTACGGGGACATAGTTCCTATTTGCAACAATAAGAACATCATTAATTATTCGCATAGTGTCGGAGTAAATGAACACGGGTAGCCTAACCGACTCCCACTGGTTCATCAAAAATTATCAGGCCGATCGAGCCTTCAAGCACCCATAGCACGGGGCCGCCTTCCCCTGACCGGCTATCTCACAGGCCGACTACGGGGAGGCGGCCCGACCATGAAACCATCCAAGAAGCCGGCCACAAGAAGGCCAACTCCAAGAAGCCGGCCACAAGAAGACCGACTCCCGGCAAGCGGCCAAGATTGCACCCTCAAGGACTGCACCCACATAACGGTGACAAGACCAGGCGTGGCTACAGTAAAGTCTGCCACCCCCGAATCCCGGAGCACGCATGGCCATAGTGCGCCGTACGGGTCGGCCATCCCCCGTCCAGCGCAGCACTGTAGCCATGTTGACCATGACGACACCCACGACAGGTTGTCAGTACGGCTCACGGGCGGTGGGCCCCTTCAGCCAGAGAGACGCTCGAAAACGGCCAAGCCCCCCAGTCGGCCTGGGGTGTAGCCGGCTCCCAACGGCCGGCTACCTCACTCCCTCGAAGTATGTGCATCATTAAGAAGACAAGACGAGGTAAGGCTACGGTGAGAGTCCGCCGGACGGTGGCACTGTAGCCATGCTTACCTCAGCAAAGCCCTCGTCATCAGGGGCGAGGCTACAGTAACCAGCGGCCGGCGGAGAAGCCGGCAGATACAGACACTGACGGCCTGGACCCGCATCCAGCCGGATTACCATTGTACCCCTGGGGGTAGGCCTATATAAACCCCCAGGGCACCCATGCAAAGGGTTGATCTCTTAGAGTTTTAGACACCACGTAGAGAGAAAAGGAGAGCTAGCCTTGCCCTTCTTCCTCCTCTAGCCAAACCGCTCAGGGAGCCACTTGTAGCCACTCGTGTTGATCTAGTGATCATGCGGAGACCCCGTAGAGCAGGACTAGGGGTGTTATCTCCACGGAGAGCCCCGAACCTGGGTAAGATTCGCCGGCGTGCATATTCTTCGCCTTATCCCGTTTCCAGGCACCGGCGATGTCTTACTGGCTCCCACAATGATAAGCCACCCATTGGCATATGTCGCACCTACCACCCGACACATAGGTTTTTTAATAGTGGAATCTGCAAGGTGCAAGTTTAAAGAGCAATCATCAAAATCACGGAAACCTAGCAAATCGCACAAAGTTTTTGGAACCATGGAAACACTAGCACCCAAATCACACAAAGCATAACATTCATGATCTTTAATCTTAATTTTAATAGTAGGTTCCCACTCATCATAAAGTTTTCTAGGGATAGAAACTTCCAACTCAAGCTTTTCTTCGTAAGATTGCATCAAAGCATCAACGATATGTTTGGTAAAAGCTTTATTTTGACTATAAGCATCAGGAGAATTTAGCACGGATTGCAACAAGGAAATACAATCTATCAAAGAGCAATTATCATAATTAAATTCCTTGAAATCCAGAATAGTGGGTTTATTAATATCTAGGGTTTTGATTTCTTCAATCCCACTTTTATCAATTTTAGCATCAGGATCTAAAAACTCCGAATTTTTGGAACGCCTTCTAGGTAATGGTGGATCATATTCAGTCCCATCATTATAAAGATTCATATTCCAAAAAGATTTAATAGGGGACACATCAATAACTTTTAGATCTTCATCTTTATTTTCATAGAAATTTGAAGAACACGCTTTCATAAAGCAATCTTTCTTAGCACGCATCCTAGCGGTTCTTTACTTGCACTCATCAATTGAAATTCTCATGGATTTGAGAGACTCATTGATATCATGCTTAGGAGGAATAGATCTCAGTTTCAAAGAATCAACATCAAGAGAAATTCTATCAATGTTCCTAGACAATTCATCAACTTTAAGTAATTTTTCTTCAAGCAAAGCATTGAAATTCTTTTGCGAATTCATAAACTCTTTAACACTAGTCTCAAATTCAGAGGGCAAAATATTAAAATTTCCATAAGAATTGTTGTAGGAATTACCATAATTATTAGAGGAATTACTAGGATAAGGCCTAGGATTAAAGTTTCCTCTATACGCGTTGTTACCAAAATTATTCCTACCAACAAAATTCACATCCATAGATTCATATTATTCTCAATCAAAGTAGACAAAGGCATATCATTGGGATCAGAAGAAACACTCTTAGTAGCAAATAATTTCATAAGTTCATCCATCTTTCTACTCAAAACATTAATTTCTTCTATCGCATGCACTTTTTTATTAGTAGATCTTTCAGTGTGCCATTGAGAATAATTAACCATAATATTATCTAGGAGTTTAGTAGCTTCTCCTAAAGTGATTTCCATAAAAGTGCCTCCCGCGGCCGAATCTAAAAGATTTCTAGAAGCAAAATTCAATCCGGCATAAATTTTTTGTATAATCATCCACAAATTCAAACCATGAGTAGGGCAATTACATATCATTAATTTCATCCTCTCCCAAGCTTGTGCAACATGTTCATGATCAAGTTGCTTAACATTCATAATATCGTTTCTAAGAGAGATAATCTTAGCGGGAGGAAAATACTTAGAGATAAAAGCATCTTTGCACTTATTCCAAGAATCAATACTATTTTTAGGCAAAGACGAAAACCAAGCTTTAGCACGATCTCTAAGCGAAAAAGGAAATAGCTTCAGTTTAACAATATCATTATCAACATCTTTCTTCTTTTGCATATCACACAAATCAACGAAGCTATTTAGATGAGTAGCGTCATCTTCACTAGGAAGGCCGGCGAATCGATCTTTCATGACAAGATTCAACAAAGCAGCATTGATTTCACAAGATTCAGTATCGGTAAGAGGAGCAATCGGAGTGCTAAGGAAATCATTGTTGTTGGTATTGGTAAAGTCACATAATTTGGTATTATCTTGAGCCATCGTGACAAGCAAGCAATCCAACACACGAGCAAACAAGAGACGGGCAAAAAGAGGCAAACAGAAAAGAGGGCGAATAAAACGGCAAGGATGAAGTGGGGGAGAGGAAAACGAGAGGCAAATGGCAAATAATGTAATGCGGGAGATAAGGGTTTGTGATGGGTACTTGGTATGCTGACTTTTGCGTAGACTTCCCCGGCAACGGCGCCAGAAATCCTTCTTGCTACCTCTTGAGCACTGCGTTGGTTTTCCCTTGAAGAGGAAAGGGTGATCCAGCAAAGTAGCGTAAGTATTTCCCTCAGTTTTTGAGAACCAAGGTATCAATCCAGTAGGAGGCTATGCGCGAGTCCCTCGCACCTACACAAAACAAATAAATCCTCGCAACCAACGTGATAAGGGGTTGTCAATCCCTACACGGTCACTTACGAGAGTGAGATCTGATAGATATGATAAGATAATATTTTTGGTATTTTTATGATAAAGATGCAAAGTGAAATAAAAGCAAAGTAAAAAGCAACAGAAATAACTAAGTATTGGAAGATTAATATGATGAAGATAGACCCGGGGGCCATAGGTTTCACTAGTGGCTTCTCTCGAGAGCATAAGTATTTTACGGTGGGTGAACAAATTACTGTTGAGCAATTGACAGAATTGAGCATAGTTATGAGAATATCTAGGTATGATCATGTATATAGGCATCATGTCCGAGACAAGTAGACCGACTCCTGCCTGCATCTACTACTATTACTCCACACATCGACCGCTATCCAGCATTCATCTAGAGTATTAAGTTCATAAGAACAGAGTAATGCTTTAAGCAAGATGACATGATGTAGAGGGATAAATTTATGCAAGATGGTAAAAACCCCATCTTGTTATCCACGATTGCAACAATACAATACGTGCCTTGCTGCCCCTACTTTCACTGGGAAAGGACACTGCAAGATTGAACCCAAAGCTAAGCACTTCTCCCATTGCAAGAAAGATCAATCTAGTAGGCCAAACCAAACTGATAATTCAAAGAGACTTGCAAAGATAACCAATCATACATAAAAGAATTTACAACATTCAAATATTGTTCATAGATAAACTTGATCATAAACCCACAATTCATCGGTCTCAACAAACACACCGTAAAAGAAGATTACATCGAATAGATCTCCACGAGAGAGGGGGAGAACATTGTAGTGAGATCCAAAAAGAGAGAAGAGGCCATCTAGCTACTAACTATGGACCCGAAGGTCTGAGGTAAACTACTCACACTTCATCGGAGGGGCTATGGTGTTGATGTAGAAGCCCTCCGTGATCGATGCCCCCTCCGGCGGAGCTCCGGAACTGGCCCCAAGATGGGATCTCGTGGGTACAGAAGGTTGCGGCGGTGGAATTAGGTTTTTGGCTCCGCATCTGATTGTTTGGGGTACGTAGGTATATATAGGAGGAAGAAGTACGTCGGTGGAGCAACAGGGGGCCCACGAGGGTGGAGGGCGTGCCTTGGGGGGGTAGGCGCGCCCCCCTACCTCGTGGCTTCCCTGTTGGTTGCTTGACGTAGGTTCCAAGTCTCCTGTATCATGTTCGTTCTGAAAATCACGTTCCGGAAGGTTTCATTCCGTTTGGACTCCGTTTGATATTCTTTTTCTGCGAAACTCCAAAATAGGCAAAAAAACAGCAATTCTGGGCTGGGCCTCCGGTTAATAGGTTAGTCCCAGAAATAATATAAAAGTGAATAATAAAGCCCAATAATGTCCAAAACAGAAGATAATATAGCATGGAGCAATCAAAAATTATAGATACGTTGGAGACGTATCAAGCATCCCCAAGCTTAATTCCTGCTCGTCCTCGAGTAGGTAAATGATAAAAACAGAATTTTTGATGCGGAGTGCTACTTGGGATAATTTCAATGTAACTCTTCTCAATTGTGGTATGAATATTCAGATATGAAAGATTCAAGACAAAAGTTCATATTGACATAGAAATAATAATACTTCAAGCATACTAACTAAGAAATTATGTCTTCTCAAAATAACATGGCCAAAGAAAGTTATCCCTACAAAATCATATAGTCTGGCTATGCTCTATCTTCACCACACAAAATATTTAAATCATGCACAACCCCGATGACAAGCCAAGCAATTGTTTCATACTTTTGACGTTCTCAAACTTTTTCAATTTTCACGCAATACATGAGCGTGAGCCATGGACATAGCACTATATGTGGAATAGAATGGTGGTTGTGGAGAAGACAAAAGGGAGAAGACAGTCTCACATCAACTAGGCATATCAATGGGCTATGGAGATGCCCATCAATAGATATCAATGTGAGTGAGTAGGGATTGCCATGCAACGTATGCACTAGGGCTATAAGTATATGAAAGCTCAACAAAAGAAACTAAGTGGGTGTGCATCGAACTCACTTGCTCACGAAGACCTATGGCATTTTGAGGAAGCCCATCATTGGAATATACAAGCCAAGTTCTATAATGAAAAATTCCCACTAGTATATGAAAGTGATATCATAGGAGACTCTCTATCATGAAGATCATGGTGCTACTTTGAAGCACAAGTGTGGTAAAAGGATAGTAACATTACCCCTTCTGTCTTTTTCTCTCATCATTTTTTTATTTGGGCCTCTTTTTTTATGGCCTCTTTTTTCGTCCGGAGTCTCATCCCGACTTGCGTGGGAATCATAGTCTCCATCATCCTTTCCTCACTTGGGACAATGCCCTAAAAATGATGATCATCACACTTTTACTTTCTTACAACTCAACAATTATAACTCGATACTTAGAACAAAATATGACTCTAGGTGAATGCCTCCGGCGGTGTGCCGGGATATGCAATGAATCAAGAGTGACATGTATGAAAGAATTATGAACGGCGGCTTTGACACAAATACAATGTCAAGTACATGATCATGCAAGCAATATGACAATGATGAAGTGTGTCATAGTAAACGGAACGCTGGTAAGTTGCATGGCAATATATCTCGGAAATGGCTATGGAAATGCCATGATAGGTAGGTATGGTGGCTGTTTTGAGGAAGGTATATGGTGGGTGTATGATACCGGCGAAAAGTGCGTGGTATTAGAGAGGCTGGCAATGGTGGAACGAGGAAAAGTGCGTATAATCCATGGACTCAACATTAGTCATAAAGAACTCATATACTTATTGCAAAAATCTACAAGTTATCAAAGAAAAGTATTACGCGAATGCTCCTAGGGGGATAAATTGGTAAGAAAAGACCATCGCTCGTCCTTGACCGCCACTCATAAGGAAGACAATCAATAAATAAATCATGCTCCGACTTCATCACATAACGGTTCACCATACGTGCATGCTACGGGAATCACAAACTTTAACACAAGTATTTCTCAAATTCACAACTACTCAACTAGCATAACTCTAATATCACCATCTTCATATCTCAAAACAATTATGAAGCATCAAACTTCTCATAGTATTCAACACACTCATAAGAATTTTTACTATTCTTCAATACCTAGCATATTAGGATTATTTAAGCAAATTACCATGCTATTTAAGACTCTCAAAATAATCTAAGTGAAGCATGAGATATCAATAGTTTCTATAAAACAAATCCACCACCGTGCTCTAAAAGATATAAGTGAAGTACTAGAGCAAAATTATATAACTCAAAAGATATAAGTGAAGCACATAGAGTATTCTAATAATTTCCGAATCACGTGTGTGTCTCTCAAAAGGTGTGTACAGCAAGGATGATTGTGGTAAACTAAAAAGCGAAGACTCAAATCATACAAGACGCTGCAAGCAAAACACATATGATGTGGTGAATAAAAATATAGCTCCAAGTAAAGTTACCGATGGAAGTAGACGAAAGAGGGGATGCCTTCCGGGGCATCCCCAAGCTTTGGCTTTTTGGTGTCCTTAGATTATGTTGGGGGTGCCATGGGCATCCCCAAGATTAGGCTGTTTCTACTGCTTGTTCCATAAATCATCAAATCTTTCACCCAAAACTTGAAAACTTCACAACACAAAACTCAGCAGAAAATCTTGTGAGCTCCCTTAGCGAAAGAAAACAAAAGATCACTTCAAGGTACTGTAATGAACTCATTCTTTATTTATATTGGTGTTAAACCTACTGTATTCCAACTTCTCTATGGTTTATAAACTGTTTTACTAGCCATAGATTCATCAAAATAAGCAAACAACACACGAAAAACAGAATCTGTCAAAACAGAACAGTCTGTAGTAGTCTGTAACTAACGCAAACTTCTGGAACTCCAAAAAATCAGCCAAAATAGGACGACCTATGCAATTTGTTTATTGATCAGCAGCAATTGGAATCAATATTTTATCACGTTCTGGTTATTTTTAACAATTATTTTCGTGAACAGAAAGTTTCTGGAAATTATAGCAAGATCAAATAACTACCATCCAAGAAGATCCTATAGGTTTAACTTGGCACAAACACTAATTAAAACATAAAAACACATCTAACCGGAGGCTAGAACAAATATTTATTCCTAAACAGAAGTAAAAAGCAAAAAAACTAAAAATAAAATTGGGTTGCCTCCCAACAAGCGCTATCGTTTAACGCCCCTAGCTAGCCATAAAAGCAAGGATAGATCAAGGTATTGCCATCTTTGGTAGGCAATCCATAAATGGCTCTCATGATAGATTCATACGGTAATTTTATTTTCTTCCTAGGGAAGTGTTCCATGCCCTTCTTTAATGGAAATTGGAATCTAATATTCCCTTCCTTCATATCAATAATTGCACCGATCGTTGTAAGGAAAGGTCTACCAAGAATAATAGGACATGAAGGATTGCAATCTATGTCAAGACCGATAAAATCTACGGGCACATAGTTCCTATTTGCAACAATAAGAACATCATTAATTATTCCCATAGTGTCGGAGTAAATGACCACGGGTAGCCTAACCGACTCCCACTGGTTCTTCAAAAATTATCAGGCCGATCGAGCCTTCAAGCACCCAAAGCACGGGGCCGCCTTCCCCTGACCGGCTATCTCACAGGCCGACTACGGGGAGGCGGCCCGACCTTGAAACCATCCAAGAAGCTGGCCACAAGAAGGCCGACTCCAAGAAGCCGGCCACAAGAAGACCGACTCCCGGCAAGCGGCCAAGATTGCACCCTCAAGGACTGCACCCACATAATGGTGACAAGACCGGGCGTGGCTACAGTAAAGTCTGCCACCCCCGAATCCCGGAGCACGCATGGCCACAGTGCGCCGTACGGGTCGGCCATCCCCCGTCCGGTGCAGCACTGTAGGCATGTTGACCATGACGACACCCACGACAGGTTGTCAGTACGGCCCACGGGCGGCGGGCCCCTTCAGCCAGAGAGACGCTCGAAAATGGCCAAGCCCCCCCCAGTCGGCCTGGGGTGTAGCCGGCTCCCAACGGCCGGCTACCTCACTCCCTCGAAGTATGTGCATCATTAAGAAGACAAGACGAGGTAAGGCTACAGTGAGGGTCCGCCGGACGGCGGCACTGTAGCCATGCTTACCTCAACAAAGCCCTCGTCATCAGGGGCGAGGCTACAGTAACCAGCAGCCGGCGGGACCCACCTGTCGGCGGGCTCCAGTGGCCGGTAGAGAAGCCGGTAGATACAGACACTGACGGCCTGGACCCGCATCCAGCCGGATTACCATTGTACCCCTGGGGGTAGGCCTATATAAACCCCCAGGGCACCCATGCAAAGGGTTGATCTCTTAAAGTTTTAGACAGCACGTAGAGAGAAAAGGAGAGCTAGCCTTGCCCTTCTTCCTCCTCTAGCCAAACCGCTCAAGGAGCCACTTGTAGCCACTCGTGTTGATCTAGTGATCATGCGGAGACCCCGTAGAGTAGGACTAGGGGTGTTATCTCCACGGAGAGCCCCGAACCTGGGTAAGATTCGCCGGCGTGCATGTCTTCGCCTTATCCCGTTTCCAGGCACCGGCGATGTCTTACTGGCTCCCACAATGATAAGCCACCCATTGGCATATGTCGCACCTACCACCCGACACATAGGTTTTTTAATAGTGGAATCTGCAAGGTGCAAGTTTAAAGAGCAATCATCAAAATCACGGAAACCTAGCAAATCGCACAAAGTTTTTGGAATCATGGAAACACTAGCACCCAAATCACACAAAGCATAGCATTCATGATCTTTAATCTTAATTTTAATAGTATGTTCCCACTCATCATAAAGTTTTCTAGGGATAGAAACTTCCAACTCAAGCTTTTCTTCGTAAGATTGCATCAAAGCATCAACGATATGTTTGGTAAAAGCTTTATATTGACTATAAGCATCAGGAGAATTTAGCACGGATTGCAACAAGGAAATACAATCTATCAAAGAGCAATTATCATAATTAAATTCCTTGAAATCCAAAATAGTGGGTTTATTAATATCTAGGGTTTTGATTTCTTCAATCCCACTTTTATCAATTTTAGCATCAAGATCTAAAAACTCCGAATTTTTGGAACGCCTTCTAGGTAATGGTGGATCATATTCAGTCCCATCATTATAAAGATTCGTATTGCAAAAAGATTTAATAGGGGACACATCAATAACTTTTAGATCTTCATCTTTATTTTCATAGAAATTTGAAGAACATGCTTTCATAAAGCAATCTTTCTTAGCACGCATTCTAGCGGTTCTTTCCTTGCACTCATCAATTGAAATTCTCATGGATTTGAGAGACTCATTGATATCATGCTTAGGAGGAATAGATCTCAGTTTCAAAGAATCAACATCAAGAGAAATTCTATCAATGTTCCTAGCCAATTCATCAACTTTAAGCAATTTTTCTTCAAGCAAAGCATTGAAATTCTTTTGCGAATTCATAAACTCTTTAACACTAGTCTCAAATTCAGAGGGCAAATTATTAAAATTTCCATAAGAATTGTTGTAGGAATTACCATAAATATTAGAGGAATTACTAGGATAAGGCCTAGGATTAAAGTTTCCTCTATACGCGTTGTTACCAAAATTATTCCTACCAACCAAATTCACATCCATAGATTCATATTATTCTCAATCAAAGTATACAAAGGCATATCATTGGGATCAGAAGAAACACTCTTAGTAGCAAATAATTTCATAAGTTCATCCATCTTTCTACTCAAAACATTAATTTCTTCTATCGCATGCACTTTTTTATTAGTAGATCTTTCACTGTGCCATTGAGAATAATTAACCATAATATTATCTAGGAGTTTAGTAGCTTCTCCTAAAGTGATTTCCATAAAAGTGCCTCCCGCGGCCGAATCTAAAAGATTTCTAGAAGCAAAATTCAATCCAGCATAAAATTTTTGTATAATCATCCACAAATTCAAACCATGAGTAGGGCAATTACGTATCATTAATTTCATCCTCTCCCAAGCTTGTGCAACATGTTCATGATCAAGTTGCTTAAAATTCATAATATCGTTTCTAAGAGAGATAATCTTAGCGGGAGGAAAATACTTAGAGATAAAAACATCTTTGCACTTATTCCATGAATCAATACTATTTTTAGCCAAAGACGAAAACCAAGCTTTAGCACGATATCTAAGCGAAAAAGGAAATAGCTTCAGTTTAACAATATCATTATCAACATGTTTCTTCTTTTGCATATCACACAAATCAACGAAGCTATTTAGGTGAGTAGCGTCATCTTCTCTAGGAAGGCCGGAGAATTGATCTTTCATGACAAGATTCAACAAAGCAGCATTGATTTCACAAGATTCAGTATCGGTAAGAGGAGCAATCGGAGTGCTAAGGAAATCATTGTTGTTGGTATTGGTAAAGTCACATAATTTGGTATTATCTTGAGCCATCGTGACAAGCAAGAAATCCAACACACGAGCAAACAAGAGACTGGCAAAAAGAGGCAAAATGAAAAGAGGGCGACTAAAACGGCAAGGATGAAGTCGGGTAGAGGAAAACGAGAGGCAAATGGCAAATAATGTAATGCGGGAGATAAGGGTTTGTGATGGGTACTTGGTATGCTGACTTTTGCGTAGACTTCCCCGGCAACGGCGCCGGAAATCCTTCTTGCTACCTCTTGAGCACTGTGTTGGTTTTCCCTTGAAGATGAAAGGGTGATGCAGCAAAGTAGCGTAAGTATTTCCCTCAGTTTTTGAGAACCAAGGTATCAATCCAGTAGGAGGCTACGCGCGAGTCCCTCGCACCTACACAAAAAAAATAAATCCTCGCAACCAACGTGATAAGGGGTTGTCAATCCCTACACGGTCACTTACGAGGGTGAGATCTGATAGATATGATAAGATAGTATTTTTGGTATTTTTATGATAAAGATGCAAAGTGAAATAAAAGCAAAGTAAAAAGCAACGGAAATAACGAAGTGTTGGAAGATTAATATGATGAAGATAGACCCGGGGGCCATAGGTTTCACTAGTGGCTTCTCTCGAGAGCATAAGTATTTTACGGTGGGTGAACCAATTACTGTTGAGCAATTGACAGAATTGAGCATAGTTATGAGAATATCTAGGTATGATCATGTATATAGGCATCATGTCCGAGACAAGTAGACTGACTCCTGCCTGCATCTACTACTATTACTCCACACATCGACCGCTATCCAGCATGCATCTAGAGTATTAAGTTCATAAGAACAGAGTAATGCTTTAAGCAAGATGACATGATGTAGAGGGATAAATTTATGCAAGATGGTAAAAACCCCATCTTGTTATCCACGATGGCAACAATACAATACGTGCCTTGCTGCCCCTACTTTCACTGGGAAAGGACACCGCAAGATTGAACCCAAAGCTAAGCACTTCTCCCATTGCAAGAAAGATCAATCTAGTAGGCCAAACCAAACTGATAATTCAAAGAGACTTGCAAAGATAACCAATCATACATAAAAGAATTTACAACATTCAAATATTGTTCATAGATAAACTTGATCATAAACCCACAATTCATCGGTCCGAATAAACACACCGTAAAAGAAGATTACATTGAATAGATCTCCACGAGAGAGGGGGAGAACATTGTATTGAGATCCAAAAAGAGAGAAGAGGCCATCTAGCTACTAACTATGGACCCGAAGGTCTGAGGTAAACTACTCACACTTCATCAGAGGGGCTATGGTGTTGATGTAGAAGCCCTCCGTGATCGATGCCCCCTCCGGCGGAGCTCCGGAACTGGCCCCAAGATGGGATCTCGTGGGTACAGAAGGTTGCGGCGGTGGATAGGTTTTTGGCTCCGCATCTGATTGTTTGGGGTACGTAGGTATATATAGGAGGAAGAAGTACGTCGGTGGAGCAACAGGGGGCCCACGAGGGTGGAGGGCGCGCCCTGGGGGGGTAGGCGCCCCCTACCTCGTGGCTTCCCTGTTGGTTGCTTGACGTAGGGTCCAAGTCTCCTGGATCATGTTCGTTCCGAAAATCACGTTCCCGAAGGTTTGAATTGTACTCCAGAACAGATGTATCCAACCATTAAATTTGAATTGTACTAATAATGTTGTATGAATGTATGTCCAGTCATGTTTATGGTAAGTTGTTGTTAATTACAATGCAGTAGTATTTGTTTGTTACATGGCTGCTTTTCTGAGAGGGGGAGGCCGCCACTGTCGGTTGCACTACAAAAGAAATACACTTTCGTGATGATACGTGTTTGTCACAGTAGGTCACGTTTTCTGTCATGCATGTACATCCATGACAATTTTATGACAGAATCAAGATAGTTATACCTGTGCTATCGTAGAAGTGTTCCATGACATTACCAAAATTACCATCACGGAAGTGTCCACTTCCATGACGATAAATGGCGCGTCATGTAAGTGTTTTCGTCAAGGGTAACCAACACATGGCATCCACCGTAACGGGACGCCGTTAAGCTATCGGGTCCGGTTTTGGATCCGATAACCCGTTAACAGCCGGAACCAATGAGGATTTTCCATGTGTGAAATTCTCATTGGCCGGAGGAAACACGTGTTGGCTCACCGTTGGGACAGATTTCATCCATTCATTGGACAGGAGGCACCTATGATACGTCGACACATGGCACGGCCAAACGGAGGCCCATTCCGGTGAAAAGGCCGGCCCATTTGGCTTGGTCAAAAGGTAACGGGCCGGCCCATGGAAAGCCTGTCAAGGGGTTGTTCATATATAGCCCATTTACGGCCCGCTAACTCACGGCCCATTATGACCTATCAGAATTAAGTCCAGTAGCTTCATCTGGGCGGTCCAATATGATTCCAGCCCGTTGTAACTTCCGGCCCATGTATGGCCCATGATGTCTTTCGGGCCATATGAGGCCATTTGTAACTCTTGGCCCATTAACGGCCCGTGGTGAAGCTGGCCCGCTATGAAGAGTGTACCGCTTTATACCCATTAACGGCCCATTATTCCATTGGGACATTTCCAACCCGTGTTATCTTTCGGCCTTCTTAGGGGCCTTTTATTCTGTGGCTCATTTCCAGCATTTGGCTACTTACGGCCCGTTACTGGCCTTTTCTGTTTGTGGGCCAAATTCAGCACGTGGTTACAATCGGCCCGTTTGCGACCTGTTAATTTGCTGGGCCGTTTTCATAGCGTCATCAAATATGGCCGATTAACGACGGCCCATTATGGTCGACCCCTGAATGGATGATTCCAAATTAGCCCGTTTACGGCCCATAATGCGGTCTGTTATTGGCCCATGTTTGGCCGATCGATCATACGGCCCGTAGAAGGCCCATTGGAGCCACGGCCCGTAGAAGGCCCATTGTTTCTATGGCCCTTAGAAGGCCCATTGTTTTTACGGCCCATAGGAGGCCCATGGTAACTACAGTAAATATGTAGCCCATGGTTATTGTGGCCTAGTTTTAAAAAATAGGTTATTGCGGCCACTAGCAAACCGCGGAAAAAGAACTGCACTGACTACAAGCAAACAAATAAACAAGACAACAACGAAATAAATAAGCAAGCAACTTACGCTAGGCTACACGACTATTACACATATTACATCCACTGGGCATTAAATTTCGCCACCAGTGCAAATATAGGGAACAAAGCAGCATATCATATACACTGGTTGTCAAAGTTGGCGACCAGTGCAAATAAACGGCACAGCAAAACAGGTCCAGAACTGAAAACCACTTCAGAAGAGCTCAAGAAACAATATCCTCGGTACCCATAATGCTGACAAGATGCTTAGCGAGCTTATTAACTTTCTCTTGTTTGGCGCTTAAATCCTTCAGCGCTTGTTGTTGCACCAGAAAGTATGCACGTGAATTCTACAGGGACTTACTCAGTCCTTCAGCTTCCTGTCGCAGCACATCTGATCGATGTCTTTCAACTTGAAGTTGAGACTCAAGAAGATGAACTGATTTGGGCAGTGAGTTCGAAGAGATTATGCCAGCAGTAGTGGCCAGTAACTCGAACACTACATCAAGACAAGACTTCTGGGTTCTCTCACTGTCGTCAAGATAGTTTTTATCAACTTTCTGTGAGAACAACAGGGATGTCTCACTATGTTGAACCTTATCTGCATTACTTCCTTTACCATTGCATAACGGGGTACTGTTCTCCAATATTTTGTCCGCATTCTAAAAGAGAAACAAGCAGACACATCAAAGGTTTACCATGTTGTATATGAAACACATTTTGGTAAATCAGTTCAGTAGTAAAGTGGACAGGATAACAGCATGAAACAAACATATATCTATGTACCATGGTCAGTTCATGGTCTATATCATTCTAGTTTTTGTTGCCAAGTCAAGATAGAGACACAGTTCAAATACTATTTGTTCAAGACAAAGCAGAATAGACAGAATATAAGTGTGGGAAACTACAGAGCAATAACAACACTTGTAATGTGCATGACATGAGAACATAACTGTTTATTCAATTGAAACTGAAATCAACATAGAGCAAGTTACAACATCAAACCATTTAAATAAACAGGTTTAAAACATACCTATTCCACCATTGGAGTTTCAATTCCATCCTCAAATTTGAAAATAGTTGGTATGAGTAAATAAAGTGATGCAAGAGCAAAGGAGTATGAACCATAGCTATAGAACCTGACCTGAGAACAATTCTTCTTCTGCTTTAAGCGTTGACTTGGGGTTCAGAGTGGTGGTCCTCATGCTTTGGGCACTGCAGTTCCCTTACTAACTCCTCGTGTTTGGGTGCTCTGTGGTGGAGACGGTGTTGTGTCAACTAGAACTGGGTTATTATCTGCTGGAGTTGGGGTTAGAAGGGGTGTAGCTGGTTCTCTGTCCAACTGGGTAGGGGTACAATCTATGAGAGTCTGGGTTATGTGTGGTGGGGCTGGTTCTTGGGCAAGTACAACCGTGGTTCTATCTGCATCAACTAGTAGCACCATCTTTTCTAAAGACCATGTTGTTACTCCCTTAGATACTGCCATCACCCTCTCCAATACAAATGGCTGATAAATAAGAAAAATAATTGAATGTACAAACGTTGTATGATAGACAGGTGCAATGGATAGTGGGGAATAAAAGAGGGCATGAAATAATTCACATTTATGTTGTCTAATGAAACTGGATAGCATGACACAATTCCACATATATGATGGCTAACTAAAAAGACGGAAGACATAGTTCAAAATGTGATGACTATGTAAACATTATGACATGATATAACTATATAATGTGTTTATTAAATAGGTTGGCATGCCATAGTTCACATACATGCTGCCTATGGAAACATGATTGCTTGATATAATTCATGAATAGAATGACATAATTCAAACTATGATGACTGTAAACACTAAACAAGATGAGATGATATAACTATATGATGTCTTTATTAAATGGGTTGTCATGGCATAATTCAGATAGATGCTGTGTATGCAAACATGATGGCATGATATAATTCAAATATATGATTTATATAGTAAGCGAGTAAGCAGATGGCAATCCATATATGATGTAAAAACTAAGCATTGCAAGACAACATGCATGACATGAGTAATATAACCCTGCCAAGTTTGAGCATAGACCTCAGGGGGGAAATAGGACTGGTCATCAGTCTCTGAATCCTCCTTTGAGGAGCTCTCTATAACCAGCAAGATGTCTGCTTCAGCAGGTAACATTGTCTGCTCTGAATACCTTATTTACACTCCAGATACTTCCATCGCCGCTTCGAATGGCTGATGCACAGGAAGAGTAGTTGAATATACAAATGTTGTCGACAAATGGAACACGTAATACAAAAAAATGATAGCATGATATAATTCACATACATGATGATTGGCTAAACAGCATGTCATTGCATAATTCACATATATAATGCCTTGCAACAAGATAGCATTGCATAATTCACATATATAATGTCTTGCAACTAGATGGCAATGCGTAATTCACAGATATGGTAATTAGACACTAAACAGGTGGCATTCACGCAAAGCATGTCTAAACTAATTAAATGACGTAGCACTGCAAGATACCATACGCACGATATGAGCAACATAACCCTGCCAAGTTAGAGCGTACACCTCGGGGGGGGGGGGAATAGGACTGGTCATCTGTCTCTGAATCCTCCTCTAAGGAGTTACCCGTAACAAGCGAGATATGCGCTTCGTCAGATAGCATAGTCTACTCTGAAGACATTGTTTTCACTCCAGAATTTTCCATCACTGTGTCAAATGGCTGATGCACACGAAGAGTAGTTGAATGTACTAACATTGTTAACAAATGTAATACGTAACGAAAAAAGAGGATGGCCTGATATAATTCACATATAAGATGAGTGGCTAAGCAGCATGGCATTGCAAATTCACATATATGATGCCTGGCTAAACAAGATGGCGTTGCATAATTCACACATACAATGAAGAAACTAAACAGATGGCATTCACACAAAGCATGTCTAAACTAAGCAGATGACATATTTGATGTATAAAGTAAGCAATGCAAGGCACCATATGCATGATATAACCAACATCAGCATGCCAAGTTAGAGCGAAGACCTCAGGGGGTAAATAGGAGTGGTCTTCTCCTTCTGAATCCCCCTTAGAACAGTTATCTTCCTCTCGATTACAATCCGAAATGGGTGGAGGGGGGCTGCCTTTGCGCCTACCATGGAGCAACGTCTGCATGAAATTTTATTGACACACAAGGCTCATCTATTTTGCTCTACATGTTCAGTTCCATTGTGTACAATAACTGACATGCATAGGAATAAAACATAGTGAGATTATGTAAGGAGTGCTTGCAGAAATCCATAGTGATGGTAGCAAACTGTGGATAGACCCAAAACCAATGATAGCAGGCAGATAATGGCTTCAGGTAAAAATACAGATAATGGCTTCTTTACTGTTTGTTTCCCACCCAACATGAAACTCATAGTAGACACTAGAGATTAACCAGATAGTAGGTAGATACTATTGATTGCGGCCCCGATATGTACCCCACAATCATTTAAAAACTCAAGTTTGACCATTTGTTTGGAGCTGACTCGGAGTCTAATCGGTGGACAGGACGATAAAGTTGCATGTAATATTAAGCGATGCATAACGTAAGCACACACGAAAGAGTGCGACCTCTCTTGCGGACCCGTGTTGTCCTCGAAGTCATCTGCTCAGTTGATGATGTTAATGAAGTTGTCGTGGCTGCCGGCAGCAGGGAAGAAGATCTGAGGCGGCGAAAGACAGTCTGGAGGCCGGATCCTTGCTATGCTGGACCCTTCTGTCATTGGAGCAGCTGAGCTGGGGTGGACAACGGTGCAGCAGGAGCGGGACAGACCACACAAGGATTTCTTTGACAACTATATGTAAGAGAAGTAATTCTGTAAGGGCTCGTTTGAATTGGAGATTCTAACAACGCAGGGATAGGAAATACACAGTAATAGGATAGGAATGCGCGTGCAAAACAGAGAATTTAAAAACACACCGGATTTCTGCTTTTCTGTATGTTTGGTTCACAAGCATTGGAAGATCATAGGATGCAAAGAAGCATGGTGAGATTAAGTCAAACCACAAGAAAATGCTATTATGCTACAATCTCTTAGTTTTGTGCTTCATGAATAGGAATTTGAAAAGGAGGACAAGTGGATATTTAAATTCCTACGGTTTTTCTTTCAAGTAGACACTAAAGGAACAAATCCTACAGTTTTACTTTGCTCCATTCCTTTAAACCAAATGCATGAATAGTAGTAGCATAGGAAATTTTCGAATTCCTATGTTTTCCTTCAGTTTTCCTTTCAAGCACTGGCGATTCTAGTAGGCAGGCACGAGCAGGGAAAAACCTACACTCAAAAAATGTTTCTGTGCTACTTCTACTACTTTGGACCCAAGCCACTGCCCTACAAGCTCAACTCCCAGGCTCATCTACAAATGCACAACTCAAACACGCAGAGATAAATAATGATGGCGTTCAAGAGAGTCCATCACGGACTAAGTTGCTTGGTACCTCACTGCTTGTCATATAGTAGGAGAAACTAATCGTATTTCACGTTACTACGTGTGCTCAGTGGACAGTATATATATATATACATATATATATATATATATATATACATATATATATAACATGTAGAGTAAAAAAGCAATACAACAAGTGTACAACCTCTTTGACAAAGCCATGTCGATCTCAGCGTGATTGGGTTGGTTGGTGAGAATGCTCCGGCTAATTTGGCTGTCGAAGGACGGGAAGAAGATCTTAGGCGTCTGCAGATGGAGCCCAGGGTACCGCACCACTGTGATGGAGGGTTTCATCGTTGCAGCAGCTCCAGTGAGTTGTACGACGGCGAGGCTGAAGCAGGACAAGAGAGACAACATTAACCTGAGTGGAATTCTAATAGCATCTCCAATAGGTAACGTAAAATACATAATCACAAAGTGCTAGATGTAAAATACATCAGCCGCCCATCCCTGAACTTAACTGTCGAAACTGAATTTAACTGTCGAAACTGAATTTTCGTGTTGAAACTGAATTTTACTATGAAAACGGAACGCACTAGTAGAAGAAAAGCAGTAGCAGCAGTAGTGCGTGCGAGAGCCGGGGCAGTTGGTCGTGTCGCGGCATCTTGGGTAGCAGCTGCAGGGGCTCGAGGGAGAGCAGGATTTGCTGGTCATGCAGCAGCAGCGCGCGCAAGAGTAGAGCAGCAGTGCAAGCAAGAGCAAGAGCGGGAGCAGCAGCGCAAGCAATAGCAAGAGCGACAGAAGCAGCGCGATCAAGAGCAAGAGCAAGAGCAGACTAGGCAGGGGACCGAGAGCAAGAGCAGAGCAGCACCGCGAGCGAGAGCTAGAGCAGCAGCAGCTCCGACTGATGTGGATGTATCCGCCGAGAGTGCGACGCCGTGGAGGAAGTGGCCGGCAACGCCACCGTGGATGGAGCCGTGCCATGTCGGCTCGGGACTGAGCGCCGGCAGCACCGTGAGATCGAATCAAGAAGAAAATGCGGCGATTAGTGTACAACCTCTTTGGTGGTGCCGATTAGGCCTAAGATTCATCCGAGAAACGGTGATGATGCTGCTCTTCCAGTGGTGCAGGTGAAGACGGTGGTGTGGGAACGGAGGTGGCGCAAAAGACTAGGGGAATGTCGGGGCAACTCCTTGGAGGTGGATGACGGGGTGGCTGAACCGGTGGGAGGACGAGATCGACGATGGATCGTCATCCGGGACGGTGTATGAGGGACATCGAGGTGTTGCCGTTGACGACGTTGTCGGGCAAGAAGCTCCGGCTGGGTGGCAGATGGAGGAGGGTGTGGGGCTTCGCGGGCTTTCGCGGCCTCGGTGTACGAACGGGTGGGCGGATGGGATGGGAGTGGGGTACCATGGCTTAGGGACGCGCTTGTCTGAAATGTGGGGTAAGTTACGAAAGTACCCCCACCAATTTGACCTAGGCGGTTCATTCGGTTTAGGGATATCACGGGCATTTCGCATGTTGGGATTTCGCAGGACGTGGGAGTTTTCGCGCGCGTTGTTATTTTGGGATAGCAAGGCGCGGGTTGAGATGAGGGAGTTTTCGGAGCACAACGAGACAAAGATATATCTTAAATATTTCGGGGTAACAAGGCGCGGGTTGAAATTTCCAAATAAGCCTAACGTGTACTGTACCAAATCAATTCACACTTCCGTCGACGAAAAACAAAAAGAAATCAATTCGCACCACACAAGAGAGTCTAGTCTGGTGTACTGTACCAAATCAATTTGCACTACAAATATCATTCAAAACTTTGAAATCATGTTATGTTCAATTAAAATATTTCGCTACGTGTATAATGCATGCAACCTGCTACTCAAATGAACGTTTTAGTGCATTCCAAACGTATATACTACCGCTTCAATATGAACTAAATTTGAATTTGTTTCTCTATTTGAATAAGATCTACAATCATGATTGTTGTGAAGTCAGACCATTTGAATTCCTTTCTCTATTTTAATAAGATCTATAATCATCATTATTGTCAAGTTAAACCATCAATGGTGTATTATCTTCACAGCACACCACATGACTACCGTCGAGTTAGACATATGTGTACATATGAGCTTCAACTCGATTTTTCAATCCACTTTATGTTGATTTCAAATCACAGTACATTTCAAGCTCTAGCTAGATCTTCATAATCTAAACCATGTCTCATATGTATAATGTGTTTATCATATAATATATGGTGCCCTGCCTCCGGCGCCTACAAGTATTTAGATGTGAGTTGCAAACGCCACACATTACCACAAATTCAAATAAAATGTGAGATTGTTCGATATATAGTATTGTTTAGATTGTTCGATATTTAGTTGTAAGCTGCAAACGCCACACATTATCACAAATTCAAATAAAATGTGAGATTGTTTGATGTATAGTATGGTTTAGATTATTCGATATTTAGCTGTGAGTTGCAAACACCATGCACTATCACATTATGGTATAACATGTGCAAAACCGTACAGCACGTGTATCACCGCTATATTCATGCATGCATATGTTTATAACACTATGATCTCCTATTCAAATATGTGAATCCACTTTCATATCAAATTATGGTCTTTGTTAGTCTCTTACACCCACACAATCCTCTAACCTTTGTAGCTAGCACTAACTTTCTCTCGTGCATGCACACACCCTCCTCGCCATCCCCCTCCCTCAGCATTCTATTCATCGCGCGCAGTCATTTTTTTCTTTAGGTCGTTCTCCCACAGTCTCCACAACTCCTTTTCGACACACACCGATCGATAAACCTCTCCAGCGATGTCTGCCTAAAACATACACACGCACCTTCCATCTCCTCCTTTCTGTGTCCGTGCCTCGTGTCTCTCATACAGTCCCACACACGTGTAAACTCTCGCCCCTCTTTTCGTCGTTCTCACAATCGCACACTCCTCCCCCTATCTAGCTAGTAGCTAGGCCTCTCGCACCACCTCCTAGCTCCATTCTCTCTATCTATCCGTCTCGCTGGGCCTTATTTGCCTCTAACAAATGGATGTACATCGACCGATCTCCCCCTATACATATAGCTAGCTAGGTCGTTTTTCCCCACGCGTCGATCGATCTACGTCATTAGTTATGTCTCTCCCTTCCTCTAACAAACAACAATTGATCTACCGATCTAGTTAGGTTTGCTTACCAAACACATGGTTCCCCTTCATCATCCATACATGCGTTCCGAAACATCTATCATGCACACGCACACACAGAAACTCATCCCCACTCTTATTGATAATATTGCAGTTCTACCCTCAGTTTGTCTAGTAGGCCTCTCCCACTATCTTCGAGAAGCAACTCCATCACCCATCCAGCACTCTACCCCTCTCCCTCCCTCTCTCTCTCTCATCTCTCTGTCTCTGTCCCAACCTATTTCCCGTCCTTCACTTATGTATGGATGTTGACCGATCTCCCTCAAGACATAGCTGGGTCTCTCCTTCTCAACACATATACGAGTCATTCTACCTCTCTAGTTAGGTCTCTGCCTCCTCCCTCCCCCACCACACACACACACACCGATACATCGAGTGCTCTAGTCATGTCTCCCTCCCACACACAAACTTGCCCTGTGCCCTCTGACGTTCCGGTAGGTCAGTCGCCCTATATCTTTGACTTGCACACACACAATTTTGATGGCTTTCTTCATCGATCTCGCACCCACCCACTTGATCCTCTCTTCGACTCTATCGATATGTATGACCCCTCCCTCTCTTCTCGTGGATTGCCCCCTCTATATATGATATAGATAGGCCTCTATTTCACACACATTGCATGTGTCAAATTTTTGTTTGGGATATCATCGACACATATTCCCACAAATACATTAACGAAATCACACCCCCCCAACAAAAAACACTCACCAATGCACACGCCATCTGTCTAGGTTTCTATCTGTCTCACACACACCCACGTAGGTGGGGGACGTGCACGAAGAGAAGAGGTGCACGTACTCCCGTCTCTTTACCAACCACACCCGCGCGGGTACATGGTGGAGCTCATTTCGGTACGAAAAGGCAGCCCACTTAGTAATTTGACACGTGTACTAGTTGTCCACTTGATGGAGGATTGTCTAGGATAGGTGAACAAACAAATTGTGACTTGACGCGTTATGTTAAAAAAGAGGCAAACCATGTGGGGCCTACCTTAGAGGCAAGGCTCTATACACTGGAGATGCTCTGTACGTATTACTTTTGATGTGTCCCGTCAACTCGTAGAACGAGGAGAAGCTTGCTTAGTACGCCGTCTCCCCCGCCCACGGGCGTGGTGGCTCGCAGCATGATGTGAAGCTTGCTTGCTACGCCTTACGCCCGCTCCCTCGCCCATGCGTGCGGTGGCTCGTAGGACGAGAAGAAAATTTTACTACTCCCTCCATTTACTCCTTGTCCCTACCTTGGTTAGAGAGATTATCATATTGTTTGAAATATATCTACTTTAGTAGATTTCAATATGAACTGCCAGTACATACTCCAAACACTGATGTATATAGACGTATTTTAGAGTGTAGATTCACTAATTTTCTCCGTATGTACTCCCTCGCCCCTCGACCCTCGCTCGACCCTCGCCCACGTGGTGGACGTGCAGCAATTCCTTCGGACTCAGATAGCCAGAAAGATATATACTGCAGTGCCATTATTGCTCGACTTCCCGAAGAGGCGAAGAGCCAAGCGCAAGGTTAATATTTTGGAGATGCCAAGCACAAGGTTTGTAGGAGAACGAGTAGTAGTACTAGTAGTACGTACAAGTGGTACGTACTGTACGAGGAACAAGGCAACAAGATGTATGTTTTGCGTGACAGTGTCTTTTTACAGGATGTGCTAGACCTAGTGGATCTCGTTGTTGCAATGGGACTACTCCCTATCATAGATGGCACGATTCAGAGTGGTGGGCAGCAGGCATAATTCGGAGCTGCTTAGTCTGAAACCCCATGAAGACGTCCCATCGAAAGGAATAGCCATCCTCTGCACGTGCTCCTATGTAAAATGAGTAAATGAGACAAAAAGAGAAAGAGACAAAGTAAAAAAACACCAGCCTTAGACCCAGCCCTATTGTATCAGTGAATGATATTTCTACATCGTGATTGACATGGCTATATTATTAACCATGCTACAGAGGTAGAAGCGGATTTTTATTTATTCGCGGAGGTAGCAGCGGATGGATATTCAACGAGGAGTGAAATGATGGCTGCTTCGTCGGTCAAACATAGAGAAAGGTGGGCCTCGTGATTTCATGGCTTATTAGTCATTATTACTGCCTATACTCTTTGCCCATATATAATAACCGCGTGGTAGTACAGTAGTGCGATAACTTTTAATAACCATGCTCGAAGAGAAGAGGTGCACGCACCCACGCACGTAGTTTACTAGTAGCACTCTTTGCGTCTTTTGCGTCTTCCCCAACCACACACGTGACACGGTGGAGCTCATTTATGTATGATGATGCAGCCCACGTGATAATTTGACGCGTCTAGTAGTAGTTACTGACTTATAAATAATGGAGGGTCGGGAACCACGCATGAACGGTGCTGCGTCATTTATAAATAAAGGTTTTTTCTTCAGTGGCACGTACACAATATAAATAGGTTCATGTGGAGAGAAAAGGAAACAGCTCCACTATATACATAGCCAGGACGAGCCTACACGGTTTCTTGTTGGGGTTGCTCTCTTCGCACTCTCTCGCACAAAACGACTATGGCCACATCTCTAACATCCGGGCAGATCACATCCACCGGTGGAAGGGGTGGATGCTTAGTGTAGATGCGGTCGCCGTCGCCGACGGCGAAAACCCACTGTCGGCACGTCCCGATCAGGGGTCCCCGCCGTTCTCTCATATAGCCGGTGAGGTTGCCTTTGTCCCTTGCTCACTGCCGCGACATGGGCAGTTGCTGCCTCCAGCCGCCCTCCTCTAGGTTGAGCTACGTCCCGACATCCCTAAGGTACAACTTCCTTACAGCCGGCTTGCACCACTGCCCCAGTTGCCCACATCACTCCATGCGGATATTTGTCTACTTCTTTGCCCCGCACGTACCTCCACTGGCTTCTACGTACTGTATTTGTGATGAGTTTATTTCTCATCAACTAGTCCTAGTAATCTTATTCTAATCATGCTTCTTCAATTTCTTTGCCACAGGGATGCTCCTCTCGAATTTGGTAAAACTGCACAAAATGATCCGATGGTCGAAGGGTTGCAAACTTCATTTCTTGGGAAGCTCCAACATTGCCAGCAAATTAAAGCCTGGTTAGGGTTTACGGTTCAAGGGCTGGGACTGCATGGATCGTTTTGTTCTTTAGCTGTCTCTGTTCCAAAATAAGTGTCAACTTTAGTAGTAGTACAACTTTGTACAAGTTTGCATAAAGTTGAGACACTTATTTTGGAACGGAGGGAGTACATATTGGCTATGATCTGTCAAGCATTGAGATGCAATAGCATACATGTTAGTCTCCTTTGTATTTGATGAAATGTTGCAACGTGGCAACCTTGCATGCAAGATACATGAAACATAAGCTGGAAACTTCATAGCATTGTACAAATTTATCTCGCTGAGAAATTACAGTATGTACTATACTAGTACTATGTAAAGAGTTAGGTGTCGCACGGTGTGATGCCCGGATAATTAAGCTACAGTGAACCCCTGCTAATGATGCCACGTCACCTCGGTTACTGTTGCTAATCTGGCGTTAGTCAAAAACCATGTCAAATTCAAATTTCAAATGAAGAGTTAAATTATTATTTCCTCAAACTATAAAACTAAAATGTTCAGATATTAATACAAATCCCCCTGAGCAATTGTCGTGTTGAAACCAACATCATTTGACTCATCGGGTAATCCCTAGTAAAATATAATAGCATATAAAATAGCCATTTCATTTCGAACAAATAATTATACAATTCCATTTGACCTCAAACTTTGTGGGCCTCTTCAATTTATTGCCTATTATTTATGTCCTAATTTTCACATTTGACTAAAGTCACTTGATGGCAAAAACTAAATAGAAAACAACAACTAAAATGTAAGCAGTTAAATAAATATATGAAAACAGGCAGGACCTAATCTACTGGCCACTTTGGCCCTTATAGCTCAGTGGCAGGCCCAACCCACCGAACCTCCTGTCATCCCCTTCCTCTGTTCACCTCAACCCCCGTGGACGCAGAGCGATCGTCCACGGCACCGATGGCCACAGGGCGGCCATCCAGGCCCCCTGGTGCCCTACTAGGTTGCCCCCGCACGCCCCGAAACACTAGAGCTCTCATGCCTTTCCCCTGGCTTGAGGCCGCCCGTTGGAGCAAGGAACCCCTGCATCGAGCCCTGCATCATCTTCGTCGTCCTCGGACCCGTCGATCTTTCTCATCATATAATTTCGCCTCAAACAACAAGCTTGATTCCGAGTTGGTGTCGTATCCGTGGTTCCCATAATCTTTTGCTGCATCAGTCCTTTTACTTGATGTAGTCGCTGTTCGATTACTTCTTCATGAAATCTCTCGACAAAATGTGTCATGATCATCGTCAACATCTTAACTTCATCCGAGGTAAGTGCCATCCTCGTCCCTTGGTAATTTGAGTTGCCATCGACAACATCTTTACCTTCCTTTCATCACAAACTTGTTCATGTTATGGATGCAACTTGCTATCCAATTTTTATTATGTTCTACCTTGAAGTATTACTGGCCTTAAGTGTTAAAAAAAGTATTACTGTCCTTTATGTCAAGGATGTTGAGAGAATTGCTCCAACTATTAATTCTTGATATAGTAATACTTCTTGCCATCCCCATTTATTTCTTGGTCCCGTGTTGCTTCCAACCGGAATACTAATAGGTGAATGGTGTTGTTTGGATTCTGCCCTTCTAGCAACCCTATTGCTACGAAGTTAATGGTCGATAATTCATTCTTAGACCATTGGTTATCAAATCACCATTCTAACATTGATCATGCTACCTAAGCCCATATTTCGGGTGCACCTTTCAACCAATGTTTAACTGTGTATGTTTTCCTCGAACATACGTCATTATATTATTTGATCTGACAATTGTTATCTCCTTGTTCACATAATTGTGGAGATCCATCATTTGTTAATCTCGATAAATTGTTGTTGAACCCATCAACCACATCCTCTTCCTCTCCTTGGTTTAATGATGAACTCTTGTTTCGAAACTTGATTCCATAGATCATTTCCCGAGAATCTTGCAATGGCATCTCGTCAATTTGTGTTGCACCTTTCTTCTCAGGCATCCTGGGTCTGAGGTATCCTCACACCAATCAGATCTGAATATCGGTCAGATACAATGGTTGGAAAATATTTCCAAGAGTTTTAACATGGGTCTTTATATGACCCGGTAAGGTGATGTCATGCCAAGCACACCTGGCCCAAGGCCCTATTGTTATAGTTTCCTTTTTAGCGAAGTTAACCATTCTTCAATGAGGAATTTGTAAGACTTATTCTATAAGTTGTTCCTAATGGATCCTTTGGGTATCCAGAGTCCGACCTTTGTTTGAAGACCATGTCAATGCTATCTCGAAGCATGTTTGTGGTACTCCGACTTTCAATAGGAGCATTTGAAGCACAATGCTAAATTTTCTTTGTCCATTGTCCAAACACCGTTATATGGGTAATGCCATGAAATTCCTCTCCTATTACCTAAATGGTTTTCTACTTTATATCCTTCATGGATATCATGCCTTACTTGTCCGTGGGAAGGATATACCCCTGGAATATGTGTTTTAACACATTTTCCTTTCCATTGTTCTTTTTAATCTAATAATCATATTTTCCTTTCCATTGTTTAGTTTAACCTTTCTTGTGATCTATATGATCTAAGCACTAATATTCTCCTGCTTATGTAAACACCTCGTTGTACAATTCTGTCAGTAAGACCCTGTTACTATTGTTGATGACATTCCGGTAACCACCGATGGACGAGAACCTTGCCTGTTGGCCCGCCTTGTTTCAACGAGCAGGAAAATGGTTCTCTGCGTCCCTCGCCCTTGGTACCTACTTTGCTGCCAACTTAATTGACACGCTATCCTCTGACATGGCTTGCTTACATGATCGTGCAAGACATCACCGCCTTCCTACTTTTAACCCACATGGTGGGCCCATAACCCACATTTCCACATGATCGAAACCTGACTCTGCTATACACCCCCTGTTCCCAAAGTTATTCCTCGCGTATGGCCTCGTAAGTACTTCACGAGCCACCTTCCGAGGGATCGTCAATTCTGGTATCAGACACAATACTTATTCCCATTGCTTTGAACCCCTTTCACGCCCTGTTTCACGCACCGAACGATTGCCTGCCTGCTCGAAAATTCTCATGATACCTCCTTACTTTGCTCTCGACATTTTCTTAAGTTTCAATTCGAGAGTTACTTTTCTCCACCTTCCCCAATGTTATCGACCAGGTAGTCAACCTTGCAGAGGCCCGTTCTTCCAGAATAACCACCCTTTATTCTTTCGTAAGTACGATGGAGTTCCCGAAGAAAGGATGTCGACTTCATCATGATGACCTGAAGCAGAGAAATAAAGACATCAACGAAGAGGATCAACTACTTCAGGGAGAGCAAACATGAATGAGAAGATCCGTTAGAATTTCGTAACCAGACGTTTCCCCCATTTTACACCTCTTAAATCTCGGGACGAGATTTCTTGTAGTGGAGGAGAATTGTGATGCCCGGATAATTAAGCTATGGTGAACCTCTGCTAATGATGCCACGTCACCTCGATTACTGTTGCTAATCTCGTGTTAGTCAAAAACCGAGTAAAATTCAAATTTCAAATGACGAGTTGAATTATTATTTCCTCAAACTATAAAACTAAAATGTTCAGATATTAATACAAATCCCCCTGAGCAATTGTCCTGTTGAAACCAACATCATTTGACTCATCGGGTAATCCCTAGTAAAATATAATCGCATACAAAATAGCCATTTCATTTTGAACAAATAATTATACAATTCCATTTGCTCTGTTCACCTCAACCCCCGTGGACGCAGAGCGATCGTCCACGGCACCGATGGCCACGGGGCGGCCATCCAGGCCCCCTGGTGCCCTAATAGGTTGACTCATCGAACCACCCGTTGCCATGGTGAAGCTTGCCTGCGTGGGCACCATCCTCCTCCGCTCCTGATTTCGAGTCCCTCCGCTACACCGTCATCCCCTACGTGGATGGAGGCCGCCCGTTGGAGCCAGGATACCCTGCATCATCTTCGTCGTTCTCGGCCCCATCGATCGTCACCATCGATTCCGGCAACGCCGAGCCATCCCCGAGGCCGCTGAGATGCTCTACGCATCCGCTGTGAGCTCCCTCTCAATTCCCCTCTCTGCCCCGCTCGGTTTGATGCCCGTAGTCGCCGTTCCCGTGCTCACCCATGGTCGCCATGGCAGTGCCTGAGCTCGCCCTCGAGCGCCCGCCCGCCTGCGCCTTGCCTCGTTCGGGCCGCGCCATTGTGCGCCTGCGCCTGCGCGGGGCCACGCCCTGCCTCGTCCCAAGGGCCATGCTCATCGCTGCCGCTGCCTGTTACTACTCGGCGCTGTTGCGCTGTTGCTGGCCGTAGCCGCTGCTAGCTGCTGCTCCCGCTTGCCGTAACCACCGCCGTTGATGCTTCCGCCAACAGTCGCCTACTGCTGCTCCTGCTAATCTGATGCGCTACTGCTTGCCTCCCGCCCCCACGCTCCCGCGTCGTCTGCACCCCCCCCGCCCCCGCCGCTGCTTGTGGCTGCTCCAGCGTGCGCCGTCGACGCCTCCGTCCGCGCCTGCCCCGTCCGGCCTCTGGATGCGGCTGCCGCCTCACCGCAGCCGCCGGCGCCCCGCTCCCTCACCTAGTCTCCCCGCCGCCATGTTCCGACCGGCGCCCGTGCGGTCCCTGGTCGCCGGCGCCCGTGCCTGGTTCCCTCCCCATCGTCGCTCGGGCGGGCTGCGCTCGCACCCAGGGGCTCCGCCCCGATTCGCCCGCCTAGCGCCTGCTAAGGCATGGCTGGGCCAATGCCAAAGGGGCCGCACGGGCCCCTTTTCTTAACAAAAAAGTAAATAAAATGTAAAAGAAAAAATATATAAAATATAATTAATTAATTAACTAATTAACTTAATTAATTGCCTATTTAGCTAACTAATTAATTAGTTAACTTAGTTAAACTAATAACTAAACCTAAACAGTCAATGACATGGGCCCCACCCCTGTTGACCAGTCAAACATTGACTGGTCAACTGGGTCCCCCCTGGCCCACATGTCAGCCTTTGTGTACATTCTGTGTACACAGGGCTGGGTACCCATAGCTTTTTATCTATTAAATTTGAATTAATAATAATTTTAGAAAATGCATAAAACTTTGAAAAATCATATAAAATAAACCGTAATTCGGATGAAAAACTTTGTACATGAAAGTTGCTCAGAACGACGAGACGAATCCGGATACGCAACCCATTCGCCCACCACGCATCCCTACCATAGCAAACACGCAACTTTCCCCCTCCAGTTCATCTGTCCGAAAACGCGAAACACCGAGAATACTTTCCCGGATGTTTCCCCCCTTCGCTGGTACCACCTTCTACCGCGTTAGGGCACACCTAGCACCGCGCATTGTAATGTCTTCCATCGTCATGCTTATGTTTGCATTATATTTATTGTTTCTTCCCCCTCTTCTCCCGATAGACACCGTGACCGACGCCGCTTCTACCCAGTACGACTACGGTGTTGATGACCCCTTCTTGCCAGAGCAACCAGGCAAGCCCGCCCTTGATCACCAGATATCGCCTATTCCTTCTCTCTATTGCTTGCATTAGAGTAGTGTAGCATGTTACTGCTTTCGGTTAATCCTATTCTGCTGCATAGCCTGTCATTGTTGCTACAGTTGTTACCCTTACCTGCAATCCTAAATGCTTAGAATAGGATGCTAGTGTTCCATAAGTGGACCTACACTCTTGTCCGTCTGCCATGCTATACTACTGGGCCGTGATCACTTCGGGAGGTCATCACGGGCATATGCTATATACTTTATACTGTTACATTACTTATGATACTGTTCGGAGATGGGGGCTGAAGGGGCAGGTGGCTCCATCCCGGTAGAGGTGGGCCTGGGTTCCCGACGGCCCCCGATTGTTACTTTGTGGCGGAGCGACAAGGCAGGTTGAGACCACCTAGGAGAGAGGTGGGCCTGGCCCTGGTCGGCGTTCGCGAATACTTCAATTAACACGCTTAACGAGATCTTGGTATTTGATCTAAGTCTGGCCACTGGCCTATACGCACTAACCAACTACATGGGAACAGGTATGGGCACTAGACGTCGTGGTATCAGCCGAAGCCTTCGTGACGTCAGCGACTGAGCGGCGCGCGTCTGATTGGACTGGAACGCCTGCTAGGCTAGGTCTGCTTCCGGCCGCGTTCGCAACGCGCAGGTGAGCAACAGGCGATGGGCCCAGACCCCTGCGCGCATAGGATTTAGACCGGCGTGCTGACCTCTCTGTTGTGCCTAGGTAGGGTTGCGACGTGTTGATCTTCCGAGGCCGGGCATGAACCAGGAAAGTGTGTCCGGCCAAATGGGATCAAGCGTGTTGGGTAATGTGGTGCACCCCTGCAGGGAAGTTTATCTATTCGAATAGCCGTGATCTTCGGTAACAGGACGACCCGGAGTTGTACCTTGACCTTATGACAACTAGAACTAGATAATTAATAAAACACACCCTTCCAAGTGCCAGATACAACCCTGTGGTCGCTCTATAACAGGGCGATGAGGAGAGGATTGCCGGGTAGGATTATGCTATGCGATGCTACTTGTTGAACTTACCATCTACTCTCTTCTACATGCTGCAAGATGGAAGCTGCCAGAAGCGTAGTCTTCGACAGGACTAGCTATCCCCCTCTTATTCTGGCATGCTGCAGTTGAGTCCACCGATATTTCCCCTTTACACAAATACCCATGCATATGTAGTGTAGATCCTTGCTTGCGAGTACTTTGGATGAGTACTCACGGTTGCTTTTCTCCCTCTTCCCCTTTCCATTCTACCTGGTTGTCGCAACCAGATGCTGGAGCCCAGGAGCCAGACGCCACCATCGACGATGACTCCTACTACACCGGAGGTGCCTACTACTACGTGCAGGCCGCTGACGACGACCGGGAGTAGTTTAGGAGGATCCCAGGCCGGAGGCCTGCGCCTCTTTCGATCTGTATCCCAGTTTGTGCTACCCATCTTATGGCAACTTGTTTAACTTATGTCTGTACTCAGATATGGTTGCTTCCGCTGACTCGTCTATGATCGAGCACTTGTATTCGAGCCCTCAAGGCCCCTAGCTTGTATTATGATGCTTGTATGACTTATTTATTTTTAGAGTTGTGTTGTGATATCTTCCCGTGAGTCCCTGATCTTGATCGTACACGTTTGCGTGTATGATTAGTGTACGATTGAATCGGGGGCGCCACACACGGCATCCAGAAAATATGGTGATAGTGAGAGGTGGGCCATGTAATCACTGAGCCTGCGTGTTTTCACTGCTTTCGCACTCCTCTGCTGTAAGAATGGAGAAAATTATAATCTAGTACATACCTCCTTTCGCCGAAGCGTGGGACATCTAGCAGTCGTACCACCTCAGTAATAATGACCAATGAGCCGTGAAATCACATAGACCCAGCAGTAAGTTGGACGGATGAAGCAACCATCACTCTTGAATCCGCTACTCCTTTCAACGCAGCCGCCAGTGAGAGGTCGCGTCCGCTCTGCCCTGGCATGAATGCGGCACCGATTCTTCAGAGCGGCGCTGACCGTTTTGGGCGGGAAGCGCGCGCGGGCGATGGAGGGGCTTTTGGTGGGCCAGGCTAGCGAGGAGCGGGTGTGGCAGCAGTCCCGGCCGGACGCCCGGAAATGAAAGGATGCACCTACTCTCGTGGCTAAATCGTACAATACACAACATCTCTCTGTAAGAGTACGTCGATGTGTCGCTCTCTCTAACAAACACATGTTGTTAAACACACACACACACATGCACACGCACACATAGGTTCATAGAATAGGAATATCGTGCGAGTGCAAAGCCACAGGAAGTGAGATACAAATGGAGTACGTACAAGAAGAGAAGAGGTGACGAATATTCCATCAAACCTGGACTGAGGAGTAGTACTCCCTCCGTCTAGGTGTTAAGTCATCTGACGAAAATCAGATATTCCCATAATGTTTCGGCGTTGTCCATTAACTTCACATCTCAATCCCCACCTGGCCTCGTTCCTAGCGAGTCTTGTTACTTACTCTGCCTTGTTATCTCCCCCGAAACCCAATGCATGGAGCGCAACTACACGTTGATCAGTCAAGAAATCAAAGTTGGCTTGCATGCGAGTTAATACGTGTCTGTACATGGTAGCTAAAACAACATCTCTTAGTTTTTGTGATTATTGTTGCGTTTAGTTACAGAAATCAGGGCTTTGATTGGAGGAAGGACCGGTCAAGTTTCTCCTTCCCCTCCAATCTGCATGCACCTTGGTCCCGCTGCACCTTCTAACTTGACTTACAACTAGACGGAGGGAGTAGTACGTACGAGACACAGTGGCACACTGACTTAGGTCGAATACAAGTGCCCAAAATTATTGGAAGCGAGCAAAGTGTACAAACTAAATAATTAAAAGAGTAAAATGCACTGCTGGTCATTGAACTTATCGTATAAGTTCCTTTTGGTCACTATACTCAATACGGTCACTATATACGTGATGAGGTGATTATACGGTCACCGCGAGATCATATAGCTCTATATTCATCCATTTTAACCACTCAAAGAATCCTCCTGGCGCCTTGTCAGATCAGTTTTCTCTCTCTGTCATGCGGGCCCTACCTGTCATTGGGTGGAAGAAAGAAGTTGAACGAAAATAGAAATAAGCACGGGGGTGTGGTTCGAACCCTAGACCTCACGCTTTATATGGGCAAACAGGCTAACCAGCTACACCAACCTCCAATTGTGATTAACTAGTGGCAAATATAGTTTTCTACCTTTAGTAGCGGCACATGCATGCCACGCGCAGCTTGCAGTGCATGCACACGCACTAGCACGGACTCAAGTCGCACACTGGCCTCTATTGCCACAAGTTCGTGTAGTACCTCGCCTGTTATCCACCGCTCCCATTGTTGACCCTGCCAGTTGAGGTCATCGACCCGTTGCTCTACCACTACGCCAAGTCCGAGCTCTCACTGCTTGTGGCGCAATGCATATGAACTCCATCTGCGTGAGATGACATGGCCATCAAGGATGATTATGATGACACCCACACTAGGTCGCTCTACTCGCCTTGTGCGCACAATTTCCATGCGGCTGCCAAAGTACGACCCTGCGGCCTCAACTTCGTCGGCGGTCGCGGTGTGTGTGTGTTGTGTGCTATCTAGTGTGTGCCTGCCCGCTGTGTGCTAGTGTGCAAGTGCATGCATGCGTATTGTGTGCATGTTATAATAAGGATTCACTTAAAATAGTACGTGAGCGACAGTGTTCACGAGCAGTAGCGAGATGTGTGAGCTAAGATACACTGCTAGCGCTTTTAATTTTTCTTATTAATTTGTTTGTTTCACCCTCTGTGTAGAGGGACCCAACGTACTACGTGGAGAGAGGTAAGGTGACTAAGGCTGCATTATTTCTGTACTACCAACACTGCTTTAAATCCCAAAAGACCTTACCACCAAAGCCACATGACACGATTATGATTTAAATCCCAATGACTCCCATGAAAAAAAAATAGCATGCTTGTCACACGAATGCAGGAATGTATAAAAGGTTATTTTCCTCTCGTTAAACATAATGCGAGGGTGGTGTAGCTGGTTAGCCTGTCCGCTCATCAAACTTGAGGTCTCGGGTTCGATAACCGCACGTGAGCATAATTTTGTTTTTGTTCGAATTCTTTGTTCCACCCAATGACAGGCAGGCCCGCATGACAGAGAGAGAAAGTGATCTGGGGCGGTTCCATGAGGATTCTTTGACTGGTCCAAATGGATGGATACGAAGCTATACGATCTCGCAGTGACCGTATAATCACCTCATCACGTATACGTTGCAGCCTCGGCGCTTGTTTCCTAGGGTTTGCACTCTTCACACTCTCTCTCCACTATATATATACACGCTGGAGCCTTAGCACTTGTAGTTGCTCTCTTCACACTCTCTCACCCTCTCCTGATCTAAACCAGACTTCGTTGGCCTCTCTCTCTCCCCTCACTGCTGGTCAAAGAGCCGGCAGGATCCGTCCGGCGGGAAGGGAAGGAGGCTTAACACTGTTGTAGTCGGCAAGGGAGGGAATCCACTACCGGCGCAGCTGTTCTCTTTGACCCAGCAGCGCCGCGGGAGGGCCTCCGACCCCTTCTTCCTCGCCGCCATACATAGTGTGGGCAGAACAGTCTCCAGTCGCCCACCGAACCACACCCCAAGAACCTTAAGGTATAATTTACTTATTCCACATGCATTGCTCTAGCTGCATGTGGACTTTTTCTGCTTCTGCACTCGAATCTAGGTGTTGGATCAAACAGGAAAGTAGTGGGGAAAGTTGTATAGCATGAGTCTAGGACGTGGTTCAAAGAGGAAAAGAAGGGGGGAAAGTTGTGGGGAAAGTTGTATAGCATGATTCTAGGACGTGGTGCAAAGAGGAAAGGAAGGGTGGAAAGTACTAGTACAGGCTGGCTATGAGCACCTACGTTGGTCAAAAAGGGAAAACACTGACAAATGCAGTACGCACATCTGTAACGAACTGATCTTTTTGTTTTAGGGGCAATGCTGTAGAGTTTGAGCAGGACTAGATTTGCTGCCCTCACATAGGGAAAGATGTCTAAAGATAACAAAACTGGGACCAACACAAATATGCTCCTTGGTTGTTTGTTCTTTGTTGCAACAGACTGTCCATCACCCCTTTATACATCGATAGATGCACATGGTGCTGGTGCGTCCACTGTCACATGCAACTCTTCAGTTGTTGTTAATCTAAGGCCCTGTTTGGTTAAAAATTCCTAGGACTTTTTTTATTCCCATCTAAAAAGTCCCTAGTCCCTACCTGCTTGGTTCCAAGGACTAAACATGGAATAGAGGTTATTAAATGACATGCTAAAAGACCATGTTACCCCTAGTAATGAACTAATAGAGATAAGGTGCGATGCGGGGCAGGGGCAACTATTGGAAAAAGTCCCAAAAACACGCCCTCAGGGTCATGCCCACTTTTAGTCCCTAAAAGTCCCTCCTGTTTGGTTTAGATGGGACTGAAAGGGACATTTTTTTGTCCCTACACCAAAAAGTCCCTTAAAACAAACACCCTCTAATAATGTCACTGGAAAATTGATGCAATACCATAGTTAAACCTGGTGATTGTTTCATACTTTTGATGTTCTCAAACTTTTTCAATCTTCACGCAATACATGAGCGTGAGCCATGGACATAGCACTATATGTGGAATAGAATGGTGGTTGTGGAGAAGACAAAAAAATGAGAAGATAGTCACACGTCAACTAGGCGTATCAATGGGCTATGGAGATGCCCATCAATAGAAGAAGAGACAAGCCAAGCAATTGTTTCAAACTTTTAAAAGAAGAAGAGACAAGCCAAGCAATTGTTTCATACTTTTGATGTTCTCAAACTTTTTCAATCTTCACGCAATACATGAGCGTGAGCCATGGACATAGCACTATATGTGGAATAGAATGGTGGTTGTGGAGAAGACAAAAAATGAGAAGATAGTCTCACGTCAACTAGGCATATCAATGGGCTATGGAGATGCCCATCAATAGATATCAATGTGAGTGAGTAGGGATTGCCATGCAACGGATGCACTAGAGCTATAAGTGTATGAAAGCTCAACAAAAAAACTAAGTGGGTGTGGATCCAACTCACTTGATCACGAAGACCTAGGGCATTTTGAGGAAGCCCATCATTGGAATATACAAGCCAAGTTCTATAATGTAAAATTCCCACTAGTATATGAAAATGACAACATAGGAGACTCTCTATCATGAAGATCATGGTCCTACTTTTGAAGCACAAGTGTGGTAAAAGGATAGCAACATTGTCCCTTCTCTCTTTTTCTCTCATTTTTTATTTGGGCCTTTTCTCTTTTTTTTATGGCCTCTTTTTCTCCCTTTTTTTATTTTTCGTCCGGAGTCTCATCCCGACTTATGGGGGAATCATAGTCTCCATCATCCTTTCCTCAATTGGGACAATGCTCTAATAATGATGATCATCACACTTTTATTTACTTACAACTCAAGAATTACAACTCAATACTTAGAACAACAATATGACTCTATGTGAATGCCTCCGGTGGAGTACCGGGATATGCAATGAATCAAGAGTGACATGTATAAAAATTATGAACGGTGGCTTTGCCAGAAATATGATGTCAACTACATGATAATGCAAAGCAATATGACAATGATGAAGCGTGTCATAGCAAACGGAACGGTGGTAAGTTGCATGGCAATATATCTCAGAATGACTATGGAAATGCCATAATAAGTAGGAATGGTGGCTGTTTTGAGGAAGGTATATGGTGGGTGTATGATACCGGCGAAAAGTGCGCGGTATTAGATAGGCTAGCAACGGTGGAAGGGTGAGAGTGCGTATAATCCGTGGACTCAACATTAGTCATAAAGAACTCATATACTTGTTGCAAAAATCTATTAGTTATCGAAACAAAGTATTACGTGCATGCTCCTAGGGGGATAGATTTGTAGGAAAATACCATCGCTCGTCCCCGACCGCCACTCATAAGGAAGACAATAAATAAATAAATCATGCTCTGACATCATCACATAACGGTTCACCATACTTGCATGCTACGGGAATCACAAACTTCAACACAAGTATTTCTCAAATTCATAACTACTCAACTAGCATGACTCTAATATCACCATCTTCATATTTCAAAACAGTTATCAAGCATCAAACTTTTCTTAGTATTCAACGCACTTATAAGAAAGTTCTTACTAATCTTGGATGCCTATCACTTTAGGACTAATTTCTCAATTTAAGAAAATTACCACGCTGTTTTGTAGGACTCTCAAAATAATATAAGTGAAGCATGAGAGAACAATAGTTTCTATAAAACAAAACGACCGCCGTGCTCCAAAAGATATAAGTGAAGCACTAGAGCAAAAACTATATAACTCAAAAGATATAAGTGAAGCACATAGAGTATTCTAATAATTTCCGAATCATGTGTGTCTCTCTCAAAAGGGTGTGTACAGCAAGGATGATTGTGGAAAACTAACAAACAAAGACTCAAATCATACAAGGCGCTCCAAGCAATACACATCATGTGGTGAATAAAAATATAGCTCCAAGTAAAGTTATCGATGGATGAGGACGAAAGAGGGGATGCCTTCCGGGGCATCCCCAAGCTTTGGCTTTTTGGTGTCCTTAGATTATCTTGGGGTGCGATGGGCGTCCCCAAGCTTAGGCTCTTGCCACTCCTTGTTCCATACTCCATCAAATCTTTACCCAAAACATGAAAACTTCACAACACAAAACTTAAACAGAAAATCTCATGAGCTTCGTTAACGAAAGAAAACAAAACACCACTTCAAGGTACTGTAATGAACTCATTCTTTATTTATATTGGTGTTAAACCTACTGTATTCCAACTTCTCTATGGTTTATAAACTATTTTACTAGCCACAGATTCATCAAGAAAAAAACAACACATGAAAAACAGAATCAGTCAAAAACAGAACAGTCTGTAGTAATCTGTAACTAACGCAAACTTCTGGTACTCAGAAAAATGCACCAAAATAGGACGTCCTAGATAATTTGTTTATTGATATACTGCAATTGGAATCAGTATTTTATCACGTTCTGGTGATTTTTAACAATTGTTTTCGTGAACAGAAAGTTTCTGGAATTTTCAGCAAGATCAAATAACTATCATCCGAGAAGATCCTATAGGTTTAACTTGGCACAAACACTAATTAAAACAAATCTAACCAGAGGCTAGATCAAGGATTTATCCTAAACAGAAGCAAAAAGCAAAAAACTAAAAATAAAATTGGGTTGCCTCCCTACAAGCGCTATCGTTTAACACCCCTAGCTAGGCATAAAAGCGAGGATAGATCTAGGTATTGCCATCGTTGGTAGGCAATTATTCAATAAGACACCTATAACCCTTAGGGGTTTCTTTATTTTTATTAATTATCAAACTTCTAGGCACGAAATCTAAAAAATCATTTGTAGCAAATGGTTCCTTAATGATAGCAAAAAGATTGGGATGAACACTTATTGATTTGAGATCCGCAGTTTCCTTACTAGAGGATTCACCCTTATTTTTAGGAACATACATAAGCTTGGCAATTTTGGTAGGAGGATTTGGAGTATTCTTTACGGAAGAAAAGGCGGTCCCCAGGTTGGTAGTGATACCCTCAAGTTTAAGGATTCTAGTGGAATAATTTATTCTTTCATTAACTATGGGTTCCTTTTCTTTAAAAAAATTCAAAGTGACTCCTACCTTAGATCCATATTGGGTGATTTGGTTGTGGATCTTTTTATCCAAATTTTCAATTAACTCTATGGTAGGAACTTTATTTTCAATAATTTCAAGTCTTTGCATCACATGCTCCAAAGTTAACATAGTTCCATTAACCAAAAGAGGTGGTGGGCCAATCAAATCTATCATAGCATTATAAGAATCAAAAGTATGGCTACCCAAGAAATTTCCTCCGGTAATGGTATCAAGAATGAATCTATTCCAAGGAGTGATGCCCACATAAAGATTGTGAAGAAGAACGGAAGTAGATTGCTTCGTAGTAGATCTATTTTGCGCATTCAAATTCTGTACCAAGCATATTTTAGATTTTCTCCCTCCCATTGTTTAAAATTAAGAACTTCATTCTCGGGAGATAAAGGAGTGGATAAAGGACTAGCCATGACGACAGAGCAAGCGGAAAAAAAGAACGGAAAGAGAGGGCGAATAAAACGGCAAGGGTGATGTGGGGGAGAGGAAAACGAGAGGCAAATGGCAAATAATGTAATACGAGGGATAAGAGTTTGTGATGGGTACTTGGTATTTCTTGACTTGTGCGTAGACTCCCCGGCAATGACCTCTTGAGCACTGCGTTGGTTTTCCCTTGAAGAGGAAAGGGTGATGCAGTAAAGTAGTGTAAGTATTTCCCTCGGTTTTTGAGAACCAAGGAATCAATCCAGTAGGAGACCACGCTTGAGTCCCACGCACCTACACAAACAAATAAGAACCTCGCAACCAACGCGATAAAGGGGTTGTCAATCCCTTCACGGTCACTTACGAGAGTGAGATCTGATAGATATGATAAGATAATATTTTTGGTATTTTTTTGATAAAGACTAAAAGTAAAGAAAGCAAAAAAACGGCGCCAGAAATAGCTTGTTGATGGGAGATTAATATGATGGAAAATAGACTCGGGGACCATAGGTTTCACTAGTGGCTTCTCTCAAGATAGCATAAGTATTACGGTGGGTGAACAAATTACTGTCAAGCAATTGATAGAATTGAGCATAGTTATGAGAATATCTAGGTATGATCATGTATATAGGCATCACGTCCGCGACAAGTAGACCGAAACGATTCTGCATCTACTACTATTACTCCACACATGGACTGCTACCCAGCATGCATCTAGAGTATTAAGTTCAAAAGAACAAAGTAATGCTTTAAGCAAGATGACATGATGTAGAGGGATAAACTCATGCAATATGATATAAACCCCATCTTTTTATCCTTGATGGCAACAATACAATACGTGCCTTGCTGCCCCTACTGTCACTGGGAAAGGGCACCGCAAGATTGAACCCTAAGCTAAGCGCTTCTACCATTGCAAGAAAGATCAATCTAGTAGGCCAAATCAAACTGATAATTCGAAGAGACTTGCAAAGATAACCAATCATACATAAAAGAATTCAGAGAAGATTCAAATATTGTTCATAGATAATCTTGATCATAAACCCACAATTCATTGGTCTCGAAAAACACACCGCAAAAGAAGATTACATCGAATAGATCTCCAAGAGAATCGAGGAGAACTTTGTATTGAGATCCAAAGATAGAGAAGAAGCCATCTAGCTAATAACTATGGACCCGAAGGTCTGAGGTAAACTACTCACACATCATCGGAGAGGCTATGGTGTTGATGTAGAAGCCCTCCGTGATCAATGCCCCCTCCGGCAGGATGCCGGAAAAGGCCCTAAGATGGGATCTCACGGGTACAGAAGGTTGCGGCGGTGGAATTAGGTTTTCGTGGATGCCTCTGATGGTTTGGGGGTACGGAGATATATATAGGAGGAAGAAGTAGGTCGGTGGAGCCACGAGGGGCCCACGAGGGTGGAGGGCGCGCCCAGGGGGTAGGCACGCCCCCCCGACCTCGTGGCTTCCTCGTCTGTTGCTTGACGTCCACTCCAAGTCCTCTGAATCACGTTTGTTCCGAAAATCACGTTCCCAAAGGTTTCATTCCGTTTGGACCCCGTTTGATATTCCTTTTCTGCAAAACACTGAAAAAGGCAAAAACAGCAATTTGGGCTAGGCCTCCGGTTAATAGGTTAGTCCCAAAAATAATATAAAAGTTTATAAATAAGCCCATTAAACATCCAAAACAGAATATATAATAGCATCGAACAATCAAAAATTATAGATACATTGGAGACGTATCAGTGTAATCCTTTTTGTTCATGTTCTTTGACGAGTCCAAGTAAAGAGTGTGGAAGTATCGGGGGTAAAGGATGATGAGGATGACGCGCCCACCGCTGCGCAAAATAAGTACACATCAAATTAATTAGCCTCCACCGTGCAAATGAATGTTTGAAATCGAAGGAAGGATATCCGCGCGGATGACTTACAAGGGATGATAAGGCACGAGAATCGCCTCCTTGTCCATATTGGCAACCATGAATTGGCGATGTAGTCCCTTGCGTATTCACGGTGCTCTATGCAGACTGCCAACAAGCCCTCGTGCATGAAGTACGGGTCAGCAACACATAGATAAGGTATCTGCTCAATCCTGATGATGTAGTTCATGTACAAGGCATAAAGGCGGACAAATGTAACATCCAGATTCTTCAAGTGAAACATGTCGAAGATGTAATCAAATCGAAGGAAGAACTTGTCCGTGGGGGATGTGTGGACGTACGACCTTTGCTGTGGCACGTTAACCACGTAGAGTGGGTATCCTGGATTTTCCGAGGCGATGAGGATTTTCTCTCTCCGCAAAACATCCTCATGAAGTCTCCTTAGATCGCCGTGTGTGGCCTCTACCGCTACCTTAGGTAGGATTGGTTCACCGGGGATATGCCATTCTACCGCTGTCTTGAACCCGAGGTTGCGGAGGTGGCTGGATCATAGAAGCATCTTTGTTGCCTTTCCTCGGTCTCTCCCTGTGCTTCTTTGGCACCGGAAGGTCGTCTATAATACGTTCAGCCTCCGAAGGCGGCAATTCAGGCACCGACTTATGACGCTCAAACCCTGAGTACTCATCATCGGCGCCAGTATTGAGATATTTTCATCCTCATCATCCTCATCCTCATCTATGGCGATGTCATCAGTGACTAATGGAGCCTCTTCTCACCCCGTCCGCTATCACCCAGCATGACGGCCAACACTAATTGGGTAGGTGGGGTGTTGATGTTGATACCTTGCTGAGGCTGCGTGCTCCTGGGTGTGCTCCCGGCTGCCTCTAGACGAAGTAGACTCTTTGGACACAACAGGAACCACCCATTGCAATTGCCAAGCCGCCGCAGGGTCTCGTCGTCATCCCCCCTAGTACCGGAGGAGCCAAATTCTCATGGCCCGGTTTGACACTGGCCATGGAAATCTTGAAGACGTCACGGGGGATCGGCCGGGTGTGGAACAATGGTTCCTTTGGCTTCAATATCGTCGCCTTCCCCACGTCCACCTTCTTGTCGCCAATGGTGTACAATATGGTGCACGGGGTTACGTCCGCCTGCGAAGACATGTCTGCGACGTGAGACATCCGAAAGGCAACGAAAACAAGAGATTATACATTCATTGTAGAGGGCCGGTGTGACAGATACCGTGAGGGCGTCGAGCTCTGCCAAAGATGAAGCTCTGCCGAGCACGTCCGAGAGGGAGGACGGGCAGCTATGAGCAGGTGCGGGAGCAGGTGGAGGAGAAGGTGCAGGTGCTGGTGCGGGAGCTGGTGCAGGAGCTGGTGCGGGAGCCGGTGCAGGAGCAGGTGCAGGTGCTGGTGTAACGCTAGTCGAGCTGCTCCCGAAGAAGTCGGCAAGGGGAAAGTCCGCTACATTTTTTCTGGATTTTGCCTGCTCCAACTGACAACGGCCGAAACCAAGACACCAGACATATCTGCAATCGCCTGTTTTGCGGCAGCTACCGCTCTTGCGACTGTCTCAGCAGATTTCTTCTCAACCGCAATCTCAACCTTGTTGTCTATGTTTTCTTTAGTTAACCTCCGTCTTTCCTTTCTCTCCTCCGTGGTCTCACGGTAGTACTTCTTCCACGCGGCGCCGTCTCCGACATCGTGCACGCGTCCATACGACGGCCGAGTGTCCACCGGGAGTCCTTTCAATATGTTCAACGCGTAGTCGAATGGATTGTCCCACTTGGGCCTCGCCAACGCCTCAGATGGCGAGTCGCTTTCGGCTGCAATCCTGTGCTGCTCTCTCTACAAAAGGAACAAGGATCATTTACAAATATGATAAAACATGCAGTCGAATTGATCAGAAACTAAAATTACCAGCATTCTCATGAACTCCTCGTGACCGGGTCCGTCTCGAAAACCTTCTTGACTGGGTCCCAATGGTACCGGGCCCTGAGGACATCACGCTCCTGCGGATCGGTGAAGTCCGCCAAGGGGTCTGGGATGCCCAGACTTTCGCGTTCCGTGTCCTCCTTGGCCCATATGGACCTCTTCCCGCCGTAACCACGGCTTCCGAGGTGGTGGCACCCCATGTTCCTCTGTTGAAGCCCCTTCATGTACTTCGATTTTTTTTTTGGCAGCTTCGGCCTTGCAAGCCGCCTTGAATATTTGAAACTGCTCTTCCGTGATTGTCGGATTATCCTTTACAATCTCGGAGTAGGGTTCCTTTTTGTGACGATCCGATGTTTCACCCTTGCTTTCCAGGCGACCAACGCGCCGCTAAACTTCATCATGGCGTGTTTGTTTATCTTCTTCATTGCCGGGTCCTTATCTGGAATTTTATAGTCCTTTTCATCCTGGCCAGGGAACAAGAATATCTGGTGCAGCTTCTTTAGAAGGGAGAGGCCTCATATTATCTCTCTTCTTTAGTTTCTCATTGTTGATGGTGGCGGTTGTCCGTACGATGCAGCCTATTTGATTGCCGTAGCACGTGCACGCTTCCGCGGGCTGTTTTGGCTCAAAAATGCCGTCGTCCACCTCCGTGACCACCATTCTAGTAGTCATGAGCTGGTTTGGGCGCCATTGCCTCTTTGCTTTCGGTTCTATACCGGCTCCGCTAGTCTCGGCGCCGGTCTCAATGCCGGCTCGATGTCGGTCTTAATCTCCAAGGAGACAGGTGGGCCCAGCAAGAACACGCGTTGATCGTCGGCAAGGTTCAAAAATTCGTCTACTGCCCGGTAGACGTCGTCGCAATCTTCAGAACCCTGTCCTTCAAAGTTGCTAGCCATGTTTCCTATGATTAAATCTAGTCAATTAATTCTAGACCTAACAAAATGAATAATGACATAAAAAAGGCCTATGTTTTGAAGGAACGTTGACTCCTTCCCGGTGCGGCAAATCCCGGGCACTCTATATGTCATAGTTTGTAGCACAAGTCATGCCAAAATTCACCGAAATTTTTGGCATGACCTTTGCTAAAAAGAGGAAAAATCAAGCACCTGAAATTTGCCGGAACGGAAATGAATCAACATTACGGCAAAACGTAGGCCACTCTGCTTCATTCCCTGGAAACAACAAAAGGTCACTTGGGCACAATCAACAATAAAAGTCTCGGAAGGGATCATCTTCAAAACAAAACTTGCCTAAATTCTTTTCCTAGAAAAATAGTGGTCTTTTCAAAAATCAAAAACCTTTGCAAAATGACCTCACTAAACACTTCTCTGCCTAGGACAAAACCCAAATTTTGTTCTAGCTATTCCTCTGTCTCTCTCTCACACACACACACATTATTTTCTCTAACCCTTCTCTGCCTAGAACCGAACCGAATTAAATTGCAAAGGATCTCCATTTCTCTAACCCTTCTGACCTAATGCTCTAAAATAAATTTTTGCTCTAACCTAGCGAACCTAGTTAACCTAGCTTGTTAACGTAACGAACCTAATTAACCTAGCTATTTAACCTAGTTAGTTAACCTAGCTAGTTAACCTAGATTATTAACCAAAATAAAATAGTTAACTTAGCTAGTTCTCTGTCAAAGCCGTAAATAAATTTTTGCACTAACCTAGATAATTAACCTAGTTAACCTAGCTAGTTCTCTGTCAAAGCCCTAACTAAATTTTTGCACTAACCTAGGTAATTAATTAACCTAATTAAACTAGTTAACCTAGCTAGCTAGTTCTCTGTCCAATGTTTGTGCTATGCATGAGAGAGAGAGGAGGGGTAGGGGCTTATAGAGGATGGCTCCGGTGGTGGCGAGGGAGGCAGGGGCGTCTCCGGTGACGGCGAGGGAGGCAGTTGTGGCGAGGGAGGGAGGAGCATCGAGGGTGGCTCCGGTGGCGCCGAGGGCTGCTCCGGTGGCGTTGATGAGGTGGTGCGGCTCCGGTGGCGTTGGGGGCGGCTCCGGTGGTGTCGACGGCACGCGGCTCTAGTGGCTCCGGGGGCGTCGACGTCAGTAGGAGATGGCGGCGAAGTGGGGCGACGGCGAATTGGGGAGACGGCGAATTGGGGAGACGGCGGTGAAGTGGGGAGAGGGATTTGGGGGAGAAGTGGTGACCGGGGGGAGGGAACCACTTTTGGGTTAAGTCAAACATAGCGGTAGCCTGTTTAGTGAAAAAGAGCTATAGCTAAGTTAGCTATAGCGATTTTCACTAAACGCGCTACTGCTATAGCTATGTATTTTCCTTTCCTTTTCTTATTTCCTTTTCTCTTTCTAAAAATGCGCTGCTGCTATATTATCCATAGCGCCTCTTATGAACAGACGCTACTGCTATGCCTTTCTCCTTTTTTTCCTTTTTCATTTATTTTTGTTTACATTTTATTTTTTCCTTTCTCCTTTTTCTGCTTCTTTCATTTTCATTTACTTTTCTATTTTTTTTCATTTTATTTTATTTTCATTAGCAGTAGCGCCTTTCACCGTAAACGCGCTGCTACAATAATCTTAGCGGTAGCACGGTTTTTACAAGACCGCTACTACTATGTGTGGCCTATATGCTTAGTAGTGGGAATTTCAGTAGTAGCACTTTTGAAGGGAGACGCGCTACTGCTACATGTGTATCTGTAGCACAGTTTTCCTGCACGCGCTACTGCTATGTAGCACTAGAGCCCTTTTTTAACAAGCGCTACTGCTAAAGTTCTGTGTATAAGGTTTTCCCTAGTAGTGATTTCATGAAACAATCACCAAGACATTTGCATGATTCAACCGCTAGCCACGAACGGTCGTCGCGATGAATTAAACCCGATTTTGAAAACACTACAAAACATTAAAAAATCAAATAATGGGAAATCTCCGCAATGATACGTGCCTAGCAAAAAATAAAAATATTAACTTGAAATACCAAAATTGTCTTGAGCTATTCGGTATGATTTTAACCATTATTTCTTAAATTTTTTACAAAAAAACCCTAAAATTACTGCCTCCAAACCTAAAAGAATTACCCTCCCAGCGCCACCAAAATTTCCCTCCACTACCTATCCCACTACCACGTGGGACCTACCTCTCCCTCTCCCACTACCACGAGAGATCCCCTCTCCGCTCCCCAATCTCCCCATTCCCCTCCCCCTCAACCCTAGCCCTTCCATTCTACTCACCTCTCCACCGCCGATGATGTCTCCCAACAACCCACTCCCCGATGGCGAATCCCCTCTCCCCTCTCACCGTCGACGAATCCCCTCTCCAATCTCAGCTGCATGCGACAACGGCTACATGCGATGACGGCTACGTGCGATGACGGCGATAGGAGGGTAGGCGCCTGCAACGACGGCGACAGGAAGGTCAGCTGCATCGTGTACAACATCGACGGTGAGTTCTTCCGTCCATCTCCCTAGTTCTTCCATCCTTCTAGGATTAGGGTTAGGATTAGGTCGATCTAGGGTTCTTCATGTGATTCTGTCCGTTTGATTCGGTCGATCTACACTACAAAAAAAAGACACATCCGTGAGGTTTTGGGCCGAACGAAATTTTCTCTGTAATGCTTATGACACTTCTATGACAATAATTGTGATAAAAGCATGTATCATGATAGATGTGGCGGGCCCTACTTCAATGAAAAAAAATCATTACAGCAAATGGGCTTTTCATCCTGGGCAGGCCGGGGACGCACCTGCATGACATTCTTTGGGCCGTCCATGACATAAAAAATCGTGGTAGAAGTGAGGGCGAGGAAATTTTCGCGGAGTTCCCGGTTACGATGGCTTAGTCGGGGCCGAGTGATGCACTATGGTTTGCGCTTTTCCCACGTACGCGCGCGTGGCGCAAGCCGTTATCTGAACCCGACCGAGAGGCGTTCACTTTACTGAACCGCAGAGATCGCGTGCTGCTACATACTGAAGCCGATCGATTTATCCCTTCGCTGCTAACTAAACCCGGCCTACTCCTTCGCTGCTAACTGAACCCGAGCGATCGCAGCTGCTGCTTTCTGAAGCCGATCGAACCCGCGTGCGAGACGTAGCTACTGGATGAACAGTGCCCATTGCTGCTGCGCGCGCAATACGTAACCAGTAGATACGTGGTGAGTCGAGCCAGTTGGGTTGGCTGTGGATGAACAATTCATGGTGGGGGTTGGATGAACAGGACCCCGACCATCTGTAGGTTGTTGCCGCTGGATGAACAGGGCCCCGTGGTAGTGCGCGGTTGTAGCTGGATGAACAGGAACCCATGGTACTATCCCGTTGCCGCTGGATGAACAGGACCCCGAGGAGGCCTCCACACACCCAGCCAGTTGGGGTGGTTGAACAGGACCCCATGGAGGCTGGATGAATCGTAGCCCGTGGAGTCCCGTTATGTGGTACGCCCCACACCCCTCTAATGAACAGGACCCTGCTTCGACTGTAGGCAGTTGAGGGAAGTTTGTTTCCTCTGTTTTGCGATACGCCAGACCCCTCCGATGAACAGGACCTTGTTTCGACCATACGCGGTGGGGGAGAAGTATGTTTCTTTCGTTTTGCGGTATGCATGACCCCTCCTGATAAACAAGACACTATTTCGACCGTAGGCGGTTGAAGAGAACTCCGTTTCCTCCATTTTGGGCTGTTCCGTCCAAGTCGGTTGGCTCCCGATGAACAAGACGCATTCCAACCCAGTCGGTTGCCTCCCAATGAACACGACGCGGTTTCCTCCGTTCCGACCCAGCCGATTGGCTGCCGATGAACAGGACACCATCGCTGTACGTGTTCGAGACCCCGCCTGTATGTACGTACGTCGCCGTATTTACTCTCTTGCAGCGTGGTTGTACGTACATGTACACGATTTATACAGGACTGCCTCAACTGCTACGTCACACGTGCCGCTCCTTGCTCGGCCACGGTTCATCCTTGCAGAGAAATCGGTTGACCAGTATGTACGTACACATTTGCGGCTAGAGAGACAACCCTATGTACGGTTTGACTGGGCCAAGCTATCAGGGAGGATAAGGAGGCACTTCCTTATGTGCGAAGATATAGCTGATGGGTCCCAGCTGACAGGGGAGGAATCATTTTTTTCTTGCCCATAATAATGATGCCAAGTTGTAGCTGGTGGGCCTAGCTGTCAGGGGGAGAACACATTATTTTTAGGGTAAAAACGATGTAGTTGCATGCATGTTTCCATGGGCGTGGTGCGTCCCCACTGCCAGCCTCTCCACGTACAGTCATCTTCCGATGGCTCCCATTTGTTGACCACGTTGACCACACCGTGCCGAGCACACCAAGTCCGGTGGACGAGGGCGAGGCCCAAGACTGGAATGACCCGTAGATGGGGAAGACGCGGAAGTGGAGTAGTGTGCGGAGAGGAGTGGGAAACTTTACTTATTAGGGTGCGGGGTGGGCCTACATTCGGCAGAGAATAACAGGAGGTGCGAAGGAGTGGAGGGATGGCCTAGCCGTCAGTGGTGTAGCATTTGACTGTGAGACACTTGAAACAGCACCGCTGGACGCCGGAGGCTGGAGCAGGCGGTCCCGGCTATGCTGGAGGAAGAAGATCAGAGATTGAAGAAGAATGCCTGCCGATGGATGTAAATCGAATGCCTAGCTTAGTCTTCGACCTTTGTATTTGTTTTTATGAAAGTTCTTAGGCTTCTACCTACTGGCCGACATGTCAGCTAGTCCATTTGGTGGGCTGGGTGAAACACTATTGTAGAGTCTATGCAGCCCGTTTATGTTAGAATTGAAAGCCATTTGCATTTTCTCGAAATCCAAGGACTTGTTGGGCTGGGTGAAAATATCATGTTGGGCTGGACGGAGAAATGTTATAAAAACATAAACACATGATTGCACGTCTATTACTGATTGGTCAGTAAAATCTTTCCAAGCCTACGTACGCAATCACCAGGAGTTAACTTGCCAAGTTATATATAAACAATTATTATTATTATTATTTTGTAAGAACTTTCGTTTTACAAAATAAAATATCATTTTAATTTGATGAGTAAATAGGCCATGGGGTATTATTATTTTTCAGGCTAGACGTGGGAAGTTGAGTTGGTTCTAGGGAAAACTACTAGGAGAAAACTCAGATTACATCAAAAAAGAGAGAGGTGGTTGGTCCCAGATGTCTATGTATGAGACCTGTTGGGCCCACCCGACAAGGGGAATATGTTTTGAGGAAGGAGATTCAAAGCACGACAGCCCATTGAACTGGTTACATACATAAGCAAATAGCCACTCAAAAAAGCAAATAGGTTAATGGGTTTTTAGACGAAATATTTCAGACAAAACAGATAATTACGACACATAGGCTAACACATGAAACACACAGATGATAAAGGTGCTTAAGCAGATAAAGTACATCATCTAGACCTTCCTGGCACGCTTGATCATGATGCTGTGGCTATCTGTGTACTCGTCGGTTATGGGAAGCAGACATGCCCTCATGTCCAAGATCCGCCTATACATGTCGTAGCATGCGTCTGCGTCCTTGGCCGCGTAAGTTATGTAGGCTAGATTCAGAGGTGCCTCCCACGTGTTCAGGTTCTTGGTATCCACGTCGTCTTTCATGTTTTTGTAGCAGGGCCGATGATGGTCGCGGCAGGGTCAACAACGGAGTCCTTCTCCTGCCCATTGCTGATGATCTTGTATTGCTTCTGGATGTCGACAAGCTTGTTGGACCAAAAGGACGAATCATAAAGGACAATCACGTTCTTCCTCCTCTCCACCGTAGCGAAGGTGCAGTCAGCGGTGCCGATGAAACGGGCAAATGCTCCAGAACCTCTGATTGCCCTACTACAGTAATAGACAAGAACCTCGTCCCGCACGCATACCTGGGCTACCGTGATTCGCTGGTCCTTGTCAGAAGACGAATGGATGGGCACAAGGCCTAGTTCCACGACCTTGTGCTTTCTCCTCCTGTAGGTACTGCTTGAAATTGGCGAGGCAGAGCTGCACTGAGTCCAGATCGTTGGTGTACATCACATTCGACTTGGTGCTGTCACGGGTGTAAACGGCGAACTAAAAGGTGAACTCCTTGTTGAAGTCCATATCCAGCAGGCTCACCCCTCAGATTGCCTTTGGAGTCTATTCAAGTGAACGAGTAGGTAGGCGGAGGCAGCGGTTCGTTTTTCAACTCATGGGGAACAGCATTCAACAGTAAACCGAGAGTGTACACGCGACGACAGTTACTACCCCTCCTCGCCCGCTGCACACCCGGCAGAATATGCACCCTCAGCGCATTCAAATGCCTCCATTAAACCAGCGTGGAAGCCGATAAACCTATTCTGGCAACACGTCGTTTGACGAGCGGGTCTGTACTCTAAAAGCAAGTGTTAGTGGTCACTTTACTTAAATTTTATTAGCCAATTTATTCTTAAAACAAGCAAAGAATTAGCTCGTTCTATCAGTGCCACAAGATCAACATGCACAACAATTAGAATTATTATTCTCAGGACGCACACGATCAACTCATTTGCCAAAATGTCACACAGACAATACTACCAAGTTTGAACTGCTTGTTATGGTTGTTGTCCTCTCTGCATCATCATGCCGTGTTTCCCAGCTTGCAAGATTCAAAACCAACCGATAAGATTCAAATAATAAGTACAACAAAGATGCCTACACATCTCAATGATTCCCAGCTTGCAACATTAAAAACCAACCCATTAGAGCCTTTGGATAAAGTGAATCTCAGGATTAAATCCATCTTGGCTAGCCATGTCATACAACCCAAGAACTTGGCGAATGCTCTTGACCATCACAACATCTGTAGTTGAGTATTCCTATTTGCACAGATAATAAAGAGCATGATTACTATAATAGTGGCACTAGTTGAAGCAAACTTTATTTCCAAAACGAGAAAAGATAGCTTTATTTAAAAATATAACTTTAGCACAGTATGACAAAGCACAATCGTGTTGAAAAAGGAGACTACTGACCTGTGTGAGATGACTTTGGGAGAGTAAGTTATTCTTCATGTCCCCCTATCTTGCCATGAAGGCAATTCATTGACATCCATTAACAACTCGGTGTGGCAGTAGAAGGAAGAGCGTCGACTCATTTCAATCACTTTCCTTGTGCAGTTCAACTAAAATTATGGCGCCCGCTAGTTAGAGAGGTGGCCCACGCCACTTCAACGGTAGGCGTGATGGACTCAACTAGTTCTGTGCAGCTATGTGATTGATGCAATGCACTTGGACTTGATTCTGCCGGATAGGTCTTCTGCAAGTTATCTACATTGGAAATGAAATGGTAGCTAAGACAGTAGCTCTATTTTAAATGTCTTATTACTTCATTTTATCAGTGGCAGTAGCAGTGCCAAAAGATTGCCTCAACTTATTAGTGGCATTAAATTAAGATGCAAAAACAATATCATTATTGCTTTCTCATAGTAGTGCCAAAACAGTACCACAAGATCACTAGCTGGATGCAGAGTCAAAATCAACCAAAAAGGAACATACCTAGTCATGGGAACCTTAACTGAGAGAGGGGCCCTACGCAGCCACGACTCGATGTGGTCAACATGCATTTCCACTCGGATGATTCAATTCATGCAACTTTTCTGCAGTTCACCTGAAATGAAGCAAAGATTGCATCATTTAGCTAGCAAGAAGTATTGGCTCTCATGAGCTGACAGGTTCTTCTTTACTACGTGCACTAAATTTGAGCCACATTAAGGTTGGTTGTTGTCGTGGAATAACACGGCCACCTATGGGACCATCGGCCCCTTGTGGTTCGGCAGGGGGAAGAGCACATTGCACAAAGAGAGGAGAACCTAGAGCAGCAAGGCAGCGATGACACAAGCAGTTTTTACCCGGGTTCACCTTGGGACGAGAGAAGCTACGCGCGTACGACTGTACAAGGTTCCGAACCATTTCTAAGGTAGCCACGACCCTCCTTTTGTAGGTTAAGGGGTCACCACAATGGCAAAACAGTCATTATCCAGTGATTAGATAGCCAGTGCTATCATACCTAACTGTGCAGACAAGATAAAGCACATTAAATCTGCTGCTTAGTGTCACATCATTGGAGTGGCCCGGCAAGCCTTGCCATGCCATTTCGTCACCTTCTCGCCTGCTGATGTCTACTACGCAACCTTCTTCTTGTAGACGTTGTTGGGCCTCCAAGTGCAGAGGTTTGTAGGACAGTAGCAAATTTCCCTCAAGCGGATGACCTAAGGTTTATCAATCCGTGGGAGGCGTTGGATGAAGATGGTCTCTCTCAAGCAACCCTGCAACCAAATAACAAAGAGTCTCTTGTGTCCCGAAAACACCCAATACAATGGTAAATTGTATAGGTGCACTAGTACGGCGAAGAGATGGTGATACAAGTGCAATATGGATGGTAGATATAGGTTTTTGTAATCTGAAAATATAAAATCAGCAAGGTAATAAGTGGTAAAAGTGAGCGTAAACGGTATTGCAATGCGTTGAAACAAGGCCTAGGGTTCATACTTTCACTAGTGCAAGTTCTCTCAACAATAATAACATAACTGGATCATATAACTATACCTCAACATGCAACAAAGAGTCACTCCAAAGTCACTAATAGTGGAGAACAAACGAAGAGATTATGGTAGGGTACGAAACCACCTCAAAGTTATTCTTTCCAATCAATCCGTTGGGCTATTCCTATAAGTGTCACAAACAACCCTAGAGTTCATACTAGAATAACACCTTAAGACACAAATCAACCAAAACCCTAATGTCACCTAGATACTCAAATGTCACCTCAAGTATCCATGGGTATGATTATACGATACGCATCACACAATCTCAGATTCATCTATTCAACCAACACATAGAACCTCAAAGAGTGCCCCAAAGTTTCTACCGGAGAATCAAGATGAAAACGTGTGCCAACCCCTATGCATAGGTTCATGGGCGGAACCCGCAAGCTGATCACCGAAACATACATCAAGTGAATCACGTGATATCCCATTGTCACCACAGATACGCACGGCAAGACATACATTAAGTGTTCTCAAATCATTAAAGACTCAATCCGATAAGATTACTTCAAAGGGAAAACTCAATCCATTACAAGAGAGTAGAGGGGGAGAAGCAACATAAGATCCAACTATAATAGCAAAGCTCGCGATACATCAAGATCGAATCACCTCAAGAACACGAGAGAGAGAGAGACCAAACACATAGCTACTGGTACATACCCTCAGCCCCGAGGGTGAACTACTCCCTCCTCGTCATGGAGAGCGCCGGGATGATGAAGATGGCCACCGGTGAGGGTTCCTCCCCTCCGTCAGGGTGCCGGAACAGGGTCCCGATTGGTTTTTGGTGGCTACAGAGGCTTGCGGTGGCGGAACAACCGATCTATTCTGTTCCTCGAAGTTTCTAGGGTATATGGGAATATATAGGAGGAAGAAATAAGTCAGGGGAGCCACGAGGGGCCCACGAGGGTGGAGGGCGCGCCCTATGGGGGTGGGTGCGCCCCCCTACCTCGTGGCTCCCTCGTTTCTTTCCTGACGTGCACTCCAAGTCTATCAGGTTGCTTTCCTTCCAAAAATAACTTCTCCAGAAGGTTTCATTCCGTTACGACTCCTTTTGATATTCCTTCTCTTCGAAACACTAAAACAAGGGAAAAACAGGAACTGGCACTGGGCTCTGGGTCAATATGTTAGTCCCAAAATTAATATAAAAGTGTAAAATAAAGCCCATAAACATCCAAGATAGATAATATAATAGCATGGAACAATAAAAAATTATAGATACGTTGGAGACGTATCACCTGCCTGCGTGACACGTTCCTTGACGGGTGTCATTTGGAGGTGATTTCCGTTGGAAATGGCTGCCACATGCCAAATAATAGCCACTTAATCACTTGGGAGCTCGATACCGCACCGATAGGTGACTTGCGTTGCTGTGAGGTGGAGCGATGGAGCCTTGGCAGGGTAATCCACCCTCGGCATCCCCAACAAGCTTGCCGGGGTAGTCTTCGGATTTGTCCTTGGAATAACCTCGCCAGGCTCGCCTGCACGGCAAGGGAGGTTTTTCCTTAGTGATATCTCGCTTATTTGGTTGGTCTTGGTCTTCTTGATCCGCCCTTTGATTTCTCAAAGAGCTATCTCTTTTGCTTGGCCTTGTCTTGGATGCTGCACCTTCGCTCTTGAGCCTGTGACCTATCCGGGCAACACACACCAGGGTTTGTTGCACCGACAGGAGCCCCCGGGCCTGGCCCGAACGCGCTGCCGAGCATCATCGGGGTAGGCCCTATCTGGTATTCCCATGCATCATGCAAGAGGTCATGGGGGAGTTAGTGAGCCATGACCCACGTTCACGGGGCGGTAACTGCCATTCCAATTGGTTCACTGCTTCTGGCGTTTTTGCCCTGTGTGCTGCATGCATTGCACAGGGTTGGTGGCGGATGCGGAGGGCGCGGAGATGCGTGCCATGGCAAAAACCAAGACGCCATGGACTTGTGCTAGGTGTCCGCCTTGATTGAACGAGCCGTTGGGGGCATGGGAGGGAGCCCGATTGGCGGAGCGGGGAGGTTGCTTCCCCTGAGTGGGTGCCAGCCCCCAGCCCTGTTTTCCTTATAAAATGGAACAAGGGAGGGGGTGCAAGCCCACACCCATCTGTCCCTTCTCGCTTTTGGTATCGTTTCTTCATCATGGTGAGGGCAAGAGGATGCAGTGGTACTCCAGTAGTGCCGACGAGGGCTTCTGCTCGGCAGCGCCTCCCTCCTCTTATTGGGGAGGCGGAGGCGGGACCCGCCATGAGGGGAGTTAGGAGTGGACGGCGACGTGGCCGCCACGGCGCCCTGGGTCGAGGAGGACTAGGCGGTGTACTGATCGCACCTCCTCCGGCCGTTTAGGGCCCGAACGAAGGCCACGTCGGAGATCAGCCGCTAGAGTTCATCGTCAAGCAGTGCGGGCCTCAGGGAAGCCGCCTTCGGCTCCCCACTCCATTCGCAAGAGTGATGGAGGTTGGGCAGCCGCCAGGGCTGAGGTTGCACATGAGGGGCTGCTGTAATGGCAGCATGCGGGCAGATGTGGAGTTCCCCACTCCTCATGTCATGCTTCTCCGACGCGGTTGGAAGACTTTTGCTCGTGCCCATAGCTTGGCGTCTGGGCACGTCCTGCATTTTAAGTTAATGGAGGCCACCCTGCTCTCCGTGAAAGTCTTCGGATGCTTGGGTGCTCGCTTAGGGTGCTGCGCGGAGAGCTCGACCGATGATGAAAGCTCCTCCTCAAGTGATAGCGATGAGGAGGACAGTGACGGTGATGACAACGGCGCCGGCGGGGAAAACGATGGCTCCGACCCCGGCTGAACACCAACTCTACCATCACGGTCAGGCGGTAGCACCACCATCTACACCTGCATCTCCTTCCCAGCCAGGCGATTTGCCGGGGAGTTGGATGTGGAGGTGCAGATGGGGTCACCGGCTCCTCCAGTAGCCTTACAGCTAGACCACGGGAAGCTTCCTCGTGGGCTTCGGCTTCGTTCGCCCTGCTGATCCTGCTGGCCCTGGTGGTGGTGACCAGGGCGTCGTCTCCGCTGCTCTCTTCACCATCACCTTCGTCCACGCCCTCCCGATCTTGTCAGGCTCCTCACCATGGGGCCTGACGGGGTCAGGCTAGGCTTCGGCCTAGGAGCTCCTTTTGCCCACTTCACCTCCCACCGCAGTGCCTAGGGGGAGAGTGACAAGAAAGGGATTACGGGGCACTTATCTTTTTCAGTCTAAAATGTGTAGGCATCTGCCAGACTTTAGTCTAAATTATGTAATCTTCTTTATCCATGTTTGTGTTCTGTAAGATCTGCACTTGGTGTCAGCATATTAATGAAAAAGACAAACCTTGCGGGGTACTTCTGTATGTATCGTGTCCATGCAGAGGCGAGATGCCTCTATATGTTTAAGTAAACAAGTTTTCCCCGGTAAGTTATCCTGCTGGTGCCTTTAGTTTGTTGCCGTGGGGCTAGGCCTGCCGGGTACAAAACTATAAAAAGGGACCAGCCCCTCGCCGAACCTTCTCCGTCAAAGGCCACTGTGAACACCTTGACCAAAGCAATGTTCGGATCAAAGGATGGGAGCACCTAAGTTTTGAAGGTGAGGAGGCTTTCATATGCACAAGTTTTCAATTTATAGAATAGATATGGATAAGAAGGAACTTATCTATTTGGCTTGTCGGGGGCCGGTATGTAGGTTTGTCTTCATTTCTCCTTTTCGGGAACGGGTCCATGGCAAGAACCCTGCAGTTAGATGCAGAGGAAAACAATTCTACATGTGCCCTCTTCTACATAATCATGTGATGCTCATGTTATGCTTATGCATGCATGCAAGTTTCAGGGGGCCCACAGTGCTTCATTTATCCATCTGGTGCTCAGGGTCTGCACCTGGCTTTGTACAATGGGTTACATGCAACATCGGCAAGGTTTGTACAAAAGGGTGGCTACCGGGCAGGGCCCGACAGCCGCGCCTTACGGGTAGAACTTACGGAGATGCTCAATGTTCCATGAGCTTTGCAACTGAATGCCATCTTTGATCTCCAAACGGACTGCGTTGGGTCTGGTGACTCGTACTACCTGGTAAGGGCCTTCCCACTTCGGCGTCAACTAGTTTGTACCCTTGGCGGACTGAACACGCCTAAGGACAAGGTCGCCTTCCTCAAAGATCTGGGCATGAACCCTGTGGCTATGATAGCGATGCGGGGCTTGCTGGTAGCGTTCAGCACGAGTAGCAGCCTGGAGACAGTTCTCCTCAAGTAGCACAACGTCATCACACCGGTGCTATACCTACACTACTTCATCGTTGGCAAGCACTCAAGGTGATCCGTATATGAGTTCCGTGGGGATCACTGCTTCTGCCCCCATAGACTAGGGAGAAGGGAGTCTAGCCGGTAGCTCGATTTGGTGTCGTATGGAGGGACCAAAGAACCATGGGCAGCTCGTCGATCCATCGCCTGCCACACTTCTGCAATCTATCAAATGTTCTTGTCTTAAGTCCTCGCATCACTTCAGTGTTCGCCCTCTCAGCTTGTCCGTTGCTTCTGGGATGGGCAACAGACGCAAATGTGACCTTCCTTCCGAGGGCATGAACGTACTGCATGAAGGCGCGGCTTGTGAATTGGGTGCAATTGTCATTGATGATTCTGGCGGGTACTCCAAAATGGCACACCAATCCTTTCAAGAACTTTATAGCTAACTGCGTGGTCACCTTCCTCACGGGCTCCTCTTCCAGCCACTTTGTAAACTTGTCGATTGCAACGTACAAGAATTCAAAGCTCCCGGTAGACGGGGGAACGAGCCCAAGATGTCGAGCCCCTAGACCAAAAATGGCCATGACAAAGGGATAGTTTGGAGCGCTTGAGCAGGTTGATGGATATTATTGGAGTGGAACTGGCAGGCTTCACACTTGGTGACTAGCTCAATTGCATCTTGGAGGGCTATGGGCCAGTAGAAACCTAGTCGTAAAGTTTTTCCACTAGGGCCCGTGATCCAATATGGGAGCCACACATACCCTTGTGTATCTCTGCCAATAGTTCCTTTCCTTCTTCTCGTCAAATGCACTTCAATTTCACACCGTTGGGCCATCTTTTGTATAGCGTGTTGTCCGTGAATTGGTACATGCTGGCCCTCTGGGCTACTCTTTCAACTTCTTCTTGCTCTTCGGGAAGTTCTCCTGTTTGGAGGAAATGGACTATGTGATGTGCCCAAGTTGGAGCCTGGGGCTTGGCAACAAGGAGCAACGTCACCTCCTCGTTCACAGGAGTGCACGCCTCAACTGCAAAGACTAGTAGTTTGGCGGGAGGGTGCAGCTCACCGATCGAAGGGGAGTTGTTCCCGTCAAGCCCTCTGCCGGGAGCTTCAGGAAGCTCTGCCGGGAAAGGCTTGCCGGAGTCCATTTTCCTCCTCTTTCTGGCCATTGTTGCCGGGGATACGGAGGGTTGAATCAGATGGAGAACAAAATTCCCTGGTTCCACACGAAGTTTTTGCGCAGCGCACTTCGACAGATGATGAGCAATGTTGTTTTCCGCACGCGGCATGTGCTCTGTTTGCAATCCATCAAAGTGCTCCTCCATCTTTCTCACTTCCTCTACGTATGCCTCCATTAATGGGCTTTGACTATCCTTGTTTACTTGCCTCAGCACAAGTTGCGAATCTCCATGGATGATCAACTTCTTGATTCCCAGTTCTGTTGCGATCCTGAGCCCGGCAAGGAGTCCTTCATACACTGCAGTGTTGTTGGTAGCCTTCTCACAAGGGAAATGCATTTGAACCACATACAGGACGTGCTCCCCAGTGGGAGCAACAATAAGCACGCCAGCTCCTTCACCCTATAGGGAGAAGGCACCATCAAAATACAGGATCCATTCTTGGGGTGCTTCCTTGCCGGGGATGACTGTCTCTAGCGCTTCTTCATCAGGGGTAGGCGTCCATTCTCCAATGAACTCCGCCAGTGCTCTGCTCTGAATATTGGACGTGCTCTCAAACTTCAAACAATAGATCGATAACTCGAAAGCCCATTCCACTATCCTGCCAGTGGCCTCGGGGTTTCTCAATATGCGTTGCAAGGGGAAGCGGGTGACTACTGTGATCTCGTGGGTGACTACTGTGATCTCGTTTCCTTGAGGCCATGATGAGGCCAAAAATCAACTTTTGCACGCCAGAGTAACTTGACCTAGCCTCCCGCAACAGGGAGATGACGAAGTACACTGGCTGCTGCACCACTTTCTTCCTTGTTGTGATCTTGGAACTGCCTCCGTTGCCCCGCCCTTCCTTGTTTTTCTCTACATTTGACCTTGCCGGGATGAGTTCGTCTTCGTCTCCAGAGGGGACAGTGGTTGCGGCTGCTCCTTCATCTACCTCCCACTGTGCCACTAGTGCTGCACTAACCACTTTATTGGTTGCCGCTAGGTATAGCAGCAACGACTCTTGTGGTTTAGGAGCGACTAAGGTGGGAATAGAGGAAAGATAGGTCTTCAAATCTTGGAGCATAGTGTCCGCCTTCGGGGTCCACACTATGGGCCCTGCCTTCTTCAAGATTTTGAAGAACGATAGGGCACGCTCGACGGACTTGGAAATGAACCTGCTTAGCGCGGCAACATGATACGTCTCCAACGTATCTATAATTTTTTATTTTTCCATGCTATTATATTATCATTCTTAGATGTTTTATAATCATTTTATAGCAACTTTATATCATTTGTCAGGACTAACCTATTGACATATTGGCCAGTGCCAGTTGTTGTTTCTTGTTTTTTACATCGCAGAAAATCAATATTAAACGGAGTCCAAATGCAGTGAAACATTTTGGAAATTTATTTTTGGACCAGAAGACATCCAGTGGGCCAGAGAAGCACCTGGGGGTGCCCCGAGGGTGGCAGAACCTGTCGGAGTAAATGGCCATGGGTAGCCTAACCGACTCCCCCTGGCTCTTTGAAAAATTATCAGGTCGATCGGGCCTTCAAGCATCCAAAACACAGGGCCGCCTTCCCCTGGCCGGCTATCTCACAGGCCGACTACCGGAAGGCGACCTGACCTCAAAAACCTCCCCGAAGATAACCATAAGATGGCCGACTCCCAGAAGCCGGCCATAAGAAGACCGACTCCCAGAAGCCGGCCACAAGAAGACCGACTCCGAGAAGCCGGCCGCAAGAAGACCGGCTCTCGGAAGCCGGCCAAGACTGCACCCACATAACGGTGATGAGACGGGGCGTGGCCATAGTACAGCCTGCCACCCCCGAATCCTGGAGCATGCATGGCCACAGTAGGCTGTACGGGTCAGCCATCCCCCGTCCGGCGCGACACTGTTGGCATGTTGACCGTGACGCCACCCACGACAGGCGCCAGTACAGCCCGCGGGCGGCGGGCCCCTTCAGCCAGAGAGATGCTCGAAGGCGGCCAGGCCTCCCCTAGCCGGCTCCCAATAGCCGGCTACCTCCCTTCCTCGAAGTATGTGCATCATTAACGAGACAAGACGAGGTAAGGCTACAGTGAGAGCCCGCAAGGCGGCGGCACTATAGCCATGCTTACCTCGACAAAGCCCTCGTCATCAGGGGCGAGGCAACAGTAACCAGCCACCGACAAGACCCCCGGGCGGTGGGGCCGGCCTGTCGGCCAAGAGGCCGGCAGCCGGCGGGACCCACCATTCGACGGGCCCCAACGGTCGGCGGAGAAGCCGGCGAACACAGACACTGACGGCTGGGACCCTCGCCCAGCCGGATTACCATTGTATCCCTGGGGGTAGGCCTATATAAACCCCCAGGGCACCCATGCAAAGGGTTGATCTCTGAGATAGATTTACACACCACGTAGAGGGAAGAGGAGAGCTAGCCTTGCCTTTCTTCCTCCTCTAGCCAAACAGCTCAAGGAGCACTTGTAGCTACTTGTGTTGATCTAGTGACCATGCGGAGACCCCGCAGAGCAGGATTAGGGGTGCTATCTCCACGGAGGGCCCCGAACCTGGGTAAGATCCGCCGGCGTGCATGTCTTCGCCTTATCCCGTTTCCAGGCACCGGCGATGTCTTACTGGCTCCCACAATGATAAGCCACCCGTTGGCATATGTCGCACCTACCACCCGACAGAACCCAACAGGGCGCGCCTGGGGACCCAGGTGCGCCCAGGTGGGTTGTGCCCACCTCGGAGGCCTCCCGCGCCGCCTCTTCTCTCTATAATTGCCCAAATATTCCAAAATCCCTAGGTGAGTCGACGAAATTTTGTTCCAGCCGCCGCGAGTTCTAGAACCGCGAGATCCAATCTAGGGCCCTTCTTCGGCACTCCACTGGAGGGGGGAATCATCATCGGTGGCCATCTTCAACATCCCGTCGGTCACCACGATGAGGAGGGAGTAGTCCTCCCTTGGGGCTGAGGGTATGTACCAGTAGCTATGTGTTGTATCTCTTTCTCTTGTGTTCTTGAGATGGAGCAATCTTGATGTAACGCGGGCTTTGTTGACATAGATGAATCTTAGGGAGTTTTTCCCCTCTCTACTTCTTGATGAATTGAGTTTTCCCTTTGAATTTTTCTTATCGGATTGAGTCTTTAAGGATTTCAGAGCACATAATATGTGTTTTGCATGAGGATAGCTATAGTGACATTGGGATATCTAATTGAGTTACTTGATGTGTATTATTGTGATCAACTTGCGGGTTCCATGACTTTAGGGCCTATGCATAGGGGTTGGCACACATTCTCATCTCGGGTCTCCGATAGATATTTTGGGACACTCCTTGGGAATCAAAAATCAAATAGATGAACTGAAATTGTATGATGCTTATCGTATAACCAAACCCACGGATATTTGCGGTGACATTGGAATATCTAGGTGACATTAGGCCTTTGGTTGATTTGCATCTTAAGGTGTTATTCTAAAGAATAGCTTTGTGGTGGTTTCATGCCCGACAACAATTTCTATACAACAAGAAATTTTGGAGTGAACTCTACACCGCACTTGAGGGATTTGCATATGATTCAACTATTTCAACATTGCTGCGAAATCACACTAGTGAAAGTACGGACACTAGTCCTCTTTTTCAAGCATTGCAATACCTTTTGTGCTCGCTTTATCGATTGCTACCTTGCTGTTTTCATTTATTCAGATTATAAAAATATATTTCTACCATCCATATTACACTTTTATCACCATCTCTTCGCCGCACTAGTGCACCTATACAATTTTCCATTCTATTGGGTGTGTTGGGGACACAAGAGACTTTTTGTTATTTGGTTGTAGGGTTGTTTGAGAGAGACCATCTTCATCCTATGCCTCCCATGGATTGATAAACCTTAGGTCATCCACTTGAGGGAAAATTGCTACTGTCCAACAAAACTCTGTGCTTGGAGACCCAACACGAGTCTACAAGAACAAGTTGTGTAGTAGACATCAAGCTCTTTTCTCACGCCATTGCCGGGGAGGTGAGTGGTTGTAGGTATATCTTTCGATCTTGTAATTGAATCTTTTTGTTTCTTGTTTTATCACTAATTTGGTTCATAAAAGAAAACTACAAAAAAAAATTGAATTGAGGTTGAATCATATTATTCATCTTTATAATGTCTTTCTTGAAAATGATGGAAAGGAAAATTGTGCTCAATTGGTAGAAGATTAATTCTATAAAATGTTTGACAAAAAATATTTGAATGATGAGCATGATTGCAATGTTGTTGGTATGAACTCTTTGAATATCCATCATGCTAGCGATATGATATGCAAAGCCATAAGCTTGGGGATGCTATATTTGATGAAGATGATATTTTTAGTCCCCCAAGATTTGATGTGCAAATTTTTTATAATGATTGCATGCCTCCTATTTACGATGATTATATTGATGAAAGTGGGTTTGGAAGAGTGTCAACTCTAGGTAATGATCCCACCATTTTGGAGGGTGTTGAATCTTGTTACAATATTGAAAATAGTGGATTTGGAGAGGCCATGACTTTATTTAGTGATGAATCCACTATTTTGGAAGAGGTTTCAATTGACTATGACAATAAAGTTGCTATCTATGATGATATTATGATGACATGTATGCCATAAAGAGTAATAAATCTTCTATGCTTGTGCATCATGAAAAGATTGATGTATGTGATGGTTATATTGTTGAATCCATTCATGATGTTTCTAAAAATTATAATGAGAGAGGAACATATGCTCTTACATATCTCAATAATATTAAGTTTCTACTTTGTGTGTTGATTGTCTTGAAGTTGTACTTGTTTTTCCTTCCTATGCTAGTTGGTTCTGGTTCTCATGGATTTCTTGCTCACAAAATCCCCAAACATAGGAAGCGGGTTAGTCTTAATGCGTTTGATATATTTCTCATGATGCTCCCTTTGCGTTTCAATTCTTTACTTCTATGTAAGCATCATCCAAAATTATCATGCCTAGCTAAAAGGCTTTAAAGAAAAGCGCTTTTTGGGAGACAACCCAACATTTACCCCTAATGTTTTTGTGTGTTCACATGATTAGGCTACTGTAGTAATCATGTTTTATTGCTTTTATTTCAATGAAGTGCCAAGTAAAGCCTTTGGGATAGTGTGGATGCTAGTTGACTTTATTCTGTCCAAAACAGACACTTTTGCACTCAGTACAGGAATTCTCAAAATTCACTGGAACGTGCTTTTGATCTGAATTTTTTACAGTGATAGATATACAAATCCCCTACGTTTTCCTAATTTTGCAGAATATTTGGAGTAGCAGAAGTATGGTTGGACTACAGATTACTACAGACTGTTCTGTTTTTGACAAATTCAGATTTCAATGCATAGTTTGCTTGTTTTCTAGTTTCTATGGCTTATATTACTCAATATAAATTGTAGAATTGATATGATACAGTAGGAATTGTGTGGAAACAATTATGAATCTTGTATTTGACAGTACCAAAGTGAAATGGTTTGCTCGTTATCATACTAATGTATCTCACGAAGTTCCGTTAAGTTTTGTGTGATTGAAGTTTTCAAGTTTTGGGTGAGATGTCGATATAAGGAGAATAATGAGTGGCAAGACCCTGATCTTGGGAATGCCCAAAGAACCCCAAGGTAATATTCAAGGAAGATCCAAGCAACTAATCTTGGGGATGCACTGGAAGGCATCCCCTCTTTCGTCTCCAACATTATCGCTAACCTCACTTTAGGCTATATTTTTATTCGTCACATGATATGAGTTTTTCTTGGAGCATCATTTTATTTTGTTTTGATTTGCTTTATGTTACTTAGAATAATGTTTTGCATCTTTCTTTTCAATAAAAATGTCAAGGTTAGCCTTTACCATGCTTATTTTGTAAGTCTACTTGTTACTGTTTCAAAACAGAAATTTCATCGCTGTTGCAAAAATTCCCGAGCAAAGTCAGAATTTGATAAAAATGTTGAAACTTTTTTCAACATAAGATGTGATAAATTTTCTACAGTGTGCTAAATTTTTAGAATTTTTGGAGTTTCATAAGTATGATTGTTCTTGCATTCTTTACAAACTGTACCGTTTTGGCAGAATGCTGTTATGGTTGCATTGTTTGCATATGTTTGCCTATTTAATGATTCTATTTGCGGATAGGAGTATTAAATATGCAGAGGCATTTAGTATGCAACGTTAAATAATAATTTTAGTGATTTGCTACAGTAGAGAATGATAAGTTTTCGCATTGATTTATACTAACGTATCTCACGAGTTCTTGTTGAGTTTTGTGTGGATGAAATGTTTAAGATTTAGGGAAACCGTGATATAAAAGGAGTTAAGGAGACACAAAAACTCAAGCTTGGGAATTCCCAGGCATTCGAAGATAATATTTCAAGAAGTCTCAAGCATCTAATCTTGGGGATGCCCCGGTAGGCATCCCACCTTGCTTCATCAACAATTATAGGTTAGTATTGGTTGAGCCTAAGTTTTTGCTTCTTCACATGATGTGTGCTATTCTTGGAATGTCATTTCGCTTTGTTTTGCTGGATTTTTTAATAAAATACTTAGGGCTGAAAGTTTTTAAATAAGAGAGTCCTCACATAGCTACCCATTTACTTAACTACTCGTTTGATCTTCACTTATATCCTTTTGGAGTAGTTTGTTATTTACTCTTGTACTTCACTTAGATTATTTTGAGAGTTGAAATTTTTGAAGAAATACTTATGATCATGTTCTTCATTTAAACTTTTTTGAGCTTATCAAAAGCAACATATGAAACTAGTCCCAAAGTGATAGATATTCAAGAAAGATATAATAAAAACTTTCATGAAGATCATAGGACAAAATAAACTTGATTCTTTGTGATAGTTTTGAGATATGATGATAATAATACGTGAGTCATGTTGGTTAGTAATTATGCTTTAGTGAGAATAATGGTGTTAAGGTTTGTGATTCCCTATGCAAGCACGAAAGCCAACGGTTATGCAATGAAATTGCATCCTACTTGTGGTGCATTATTTGGTGTTAGTTATGCTTAATGCTCGCTTATGAGATTTTTCGTTTCTTGGTTGGATGCTTCTCAACCTTTTTGCTAGCCTTTGCTTGTACTAAGTAGGAATACTACTTGTGCATCCAACATCCTTAAACCCAGTTTTCCCATATGAGTCCACCTATATGCGGTATTTCAGTGCTATTCTAAGCAAATTTGTATGTGCCATTTCTAACTTTTAAAATAACTTCTTTTTTGTGTGCTCGTACCGCTCATGAAACATTATGGGGTGGCTGATACTTTTCCATGCTAGATGTGTTATTCTCAAGATGAGTGTTTATTCACTTGTCATTGCA